>NC_088240.1:65910418-66020418 GCF_036934945.1 Oncorhynchus masou masou
AAAAGGTTCTACAGCTGCACCATCGAGCGCATCCTGACCAGTTGCATCACCGCCTGGTATGGCAACTGCTCGGCATCTGACCGTAAGGTGCTACAGAGAATAGTGCGAACAGCCCAGTACATCACTGGGGCCAAGCTTCCTGCCATCCGGGACCTATATAATCGGCGTTGTCAGAGGAAAGGCCATAAAATTGTCAGAGACTCCAGTCACCCAAATTATAGACCGTTCCCTCTGCTTCCGCACGGCAAGCGGTACCGGAGCGCTTAGTCAAGGACCAAAAGGCTCCTCAACAGCTTTTACCCCCAAGCCATTACACTGCGGAACAATTCATAAGAATCCCCCCTTACTACTCTCGGTTTGTTTGTTACATCTGCAGTCACTTCACCCCCACGTACAGTTACAGATTACCTCAACTAGCCTGTACACTGACTCGGTACCTCCTGTATATAGCATCGTTGTTATTCTTGTTATGTTACTTTTATAACTTTTTATTTTCGTCTACTTTGTAAATATTTTCTTCTTGAACTGCACCGTTGATTAAGGGCTTGTAAGTAAGCATTTCACAGTAAAGTCTACATTTGTTGTATTTGGCAAATGAAGTTTGATTTGACCACCCTGTAAAGTTCATAACATACTTCATCTGTAGCTAAATAAAGCATGTTTTCCCGAGTCGTAGTGAGAGGACCACACAATATCATTGCGTGACTCCCAGTTTACTTTGATATGATAGTTATTATACAAATAGTTGTGAATAAAAAGGCATTTCCACCACCATCTCACACTTAATTTTATCGACACAAAAAGATCCCACCTTGTCTAGCGTATTTTGTTTTTTCAACATTTGGAAAGGTAACAAATTTGCTGTTTCCATCAGACCTGTTGTGACATTTTTTTATCCTTCATGTAATTTACTTTCATAAAAAGGTTGGATGGAAACCTGGTTTCTGCTGATTCTGTAGCACCAGAAACCATTTACTCCAAACAGAAAACAAGTTTCTATTTGACAAATTCAAGTAGGTCCCTCCCCATTTCGTTCCATTTCTTTCTTAACTTCTTGGTGACAGGGGGCAGTATTTTCACGTCCGGATGAAATGCATGCCCAAATTCAACTGCCTGCTACTCATCCCCAGAAGATATGCATATTATTTGTAGATGTGGATAGGAAACACTGAAGTTTCTAAAACTGTTGGAGTATAACATAACTTATGTAGCAGGTGAAACCCAGAGGAAGAACCATTCAGAATAAATAAATAATTTTGAGGTCACTCTTTTCAATGGGTTTTCATTGGGAATCCAGATTTCTAAAGGACCTTCTTGCAGTTCCTTCCGCTTCCATTGGATGTCACCAGTCTTTAGAAATTGGTTGAGGTTTTCTCTTCTCTCATCAGACCACCTCACTTGAATTACTCCAGTTGTAAGGTCTGCTGCATGTGAACATGTTTAAAAGAGTAAATGGTCATGTGTGCACGTGTGTGTTTAGTCACAGACCTGTTCAACAGAGGTGGGGCCAAGGTCCTGGTTCCTCTTCAGTAGGGCCTCACTGAAGGCTGTCTCATCGGGGGCAGGCTTCAGACGAGGGAAGGCTATTTCACACTGATGGGGAAATTGATATTTATTAACACATAATGGTACAAATATAATCTCAGTCATCACGTTGTATTATGTAAGTAGCAACATCTTCCCATCAATCATCTCTAGTAGAAGGAAACTCTGCATCTAAAGAGTGCTGTGAAGCAGGGTCTTGAGAAGAAATGTGGAAGCTCAAGGATGGAAATATTAACCATAACTTGTGTTCAAAACATCAACATGTCATTTCTTTGAAACTGAACAAGAATACTCACCACGTAGAGGTCAAAGGGGATGTGAGGGACAAATGGGCGAAATCTACAAACGGACAGGGCAATTTCACAGATTAATTTTATAAATGCATTTGAATTTCAATACATTTCCTGAGTTGGTTTGAGTTTAAATATAATTTACCTCAAACATTACTTAGAGCGCACACTTTGCAATGTTCAGTGTGGTGCTCAGAAGGTGCTTACCCTGGCACAGGTCCTCCCCCCCGAACCCCAAAACGGCCACCACGGCCTCGACCCCTCTCGCCTCTGGCAAATGAACACATTCATAAACTTGATTCAAAGTATTGAACACAAACATTAAACGACGTTCAAATTGAAGTATTAATAAACAAGTAAGGGGCGTGCTCTAGCACAATAGCTAGCTAGCGAGTTCCCTGAATACTGTATACAACACGAGGTAACGTTACGCTTACGACGCTAACGTTAGCTAGCTAGAACACCTCGAGCGAAGTTTTTAGTGTTTAAGCGTGGTGAAATGCGTTTGGTAATTTATTACTGAAAGCCATCTAAATCACATACGTGTAAATATATGTACTTTACCTCATTATGTGAGACGTTGTGGAAACTTCCTTGAAATCGACAAGGAAAATGTTCACTTTTGCTGCTAGGAGTGTTCGAACCGGCTGCGTTGGCTTGTTAGTGGGTGTGGATTCTTCTTCTTTTTGAGGTTTAATGGCAGACAACCACCTACTGTGTATTGCCGCCACCTACTGTTAGAGGTAGTGAAAAAAAAAGTATATTGCGGGAAAGCTGTGGTGGGGGACAACGACATCATATAAAATACAGTAACTAAATCAAAAACATTCCCAGTCCTTCAGTCACAGCTCAAATAACATCCCTACAGGGGCATGTGAGGTCGACAGGATTCCTTGTAATGCCTAAAATCCATTATTTCTTCAACGTCACTCCTTTCTACCCTTCTTCTCACCACCTCCGTAGGAGTCATGTTGGACAGCCCTTATTCTTGCCACCTGTCTCCTTCACACTAACAGAGCACTTAAGGAATTCAGGCCCATGTTCACCACCATAATTGCAGCATATATGCTCTGCTGGCATACAATACTCCTCTCATCTATACACACTTAACCAAATAAATTTGCATTTATCACACTGCATGGGTTTGGGCATTAAGGTTTTTACAGGGTGTCTCACAAATACACATGAGAAGGGAGAAACTCTTCTTCAAAAAACATTAGAATGAATAGAGCGGGCTTCCCCACTATCAACCACGTGGGCCAGATGGTGAGCACCAACCACTTGATCCAATTCTTCACATATATCCTTTGCACCACCCAAGACATCCCCCCCCCCCCTTGATAGGCACACTGCTTCAAAGATCCACACACTAAAATCCAATATCTTATTGAAGCGCAGAGTATGCTCTGTCTGTTCTACTGATAGATAGAAAACCAAAATAAATCCACTTCTTGTTACGCTCACCTTCTCCAACGCATCCACGATTTTCAGACTTAAAATGAATCTCCCAGGTAACTCCATCAATTCAAAACCCTCACTCTCACCCCAAAAAAATATCAGAACTAGGCTTGGATTTACCAACTTCAACTACCACTTTACTTAACTTATTTCCTTTCGTATTCGCCGCTGATTCCAATCATTCTCATCTCCACTCGACGCGCCATCTGATTCAAACAGAACATGTAGTTCCACCATCTTCCCATTAGTATTTTCCTGTTGACGGTGGCTTCTTCTTCTTTGGATTTTTATGGCAGACTATAAGGTGTATTGCCGCCACCTACTGTACGGGTTAGTGAACGATATGTGGGCTTGGCTAAAGTGTGAGAGAGTCAGCATGCAGCAATGACTGGTCCACCATGAGAATGCTGGCACTTCCGTCTCCTTGTCGTTTCACTTAACGCCTCATTGACATTACAAAGGGCACATCTCAATAGGGCTCCAGGTAAGTCATGAAAGCACAAGTGATAGCACTTATTTTTTCAACAAATCAATATGTTAAGAACATGGGGAAACATAAATATATATAAATAACATACAAAGGATAATTGGGCTAGGGGGTACAATATCACATATATTTAATTGTCTTAAAATATAGTTCAATTTCTTTTTGTAAGGTAAGAAAATGTGGTGTTTTGTTTGTACATTTGCATTTGTGAATATGAAATTTGGCCAAAAGAATAATGAAATTAATTACATAAAATTGTTTCAACTTATTTCTATCATAGGTAAATAATCCAAGCAGTACATCTCTCCACAATAGTGTAAAATCTTCATAAATGTGTTCAATTATAAATCTACTGATGTCTTGCCACAGTTTCATTACATGAATACAATGCCAAAAAAGATGCAACACCGTTTCTGGGTGGTCATTACAAGGTACAATTTTAGTTTATGTTTTTCTTAAACTTCATCATATAGTGGTTGGCAGGATAATATTTATGAATAATTTTAAAGGAAACTTCCTTAATTTTGTTAACAAGTAGATATGTGTGTGGCAACATCCAAACTTTTTTCCAACAGATATTAGCAATACAACCGTTCCAATAAGGCATGACTTAAGGTAAAACATCTGCTGAAACAAGGTTTGTATCGCTCTGTTGTTGAATGGACCAAAGGAGAAACAAACCTTTCCTACTAATGAGTCAACAGGGTTAATGGAAAGTAGGTTCTGAGGGTGAGGTCTTGACACGTTCCTGAATAATAAAGCAACACCTGAGGGAATGGCATCTAAAACAACTGCAAAATCTTTGGGTGTTACAGGGACCTTGTAAAGTGATGAGAATTCCTTAGAACTGAGTAAAAAAACATTTACAAGTTGGCTCACCAATAGGATATTATTTCGGAACCAATATTCTAAAAACAAAGAAGTATTTTTATACAATATATCCCAATTATTCCATATATAATATCTGTGTGGAGAAAACATATGCTTATAAATTAAGGACCATGGCAAGAAAACATGCCGATGAAAAGCAGAGTTTCACTGGAACTTTGTCAATATTATAATTGCAAACCAACATGAAGTTAAGGCCACCAAAAGTAAAGAAGACAGGAATACAATTCCACATAGAAGTGGCTCCAATTGATCCTGAAAGTAGTATTTAAGGTAGTAAAGTCCATAAAATTCAGCCCACCATAATCATAAGTGTTCATTACAACAGTTTTCCTAATGTAATGGGTACGGTTTCTCCACGGAAAGTTGAAAAGCATCTGGTCTATCCCCTTGCTTATTTTACCATCAAGATAAAAAAAATAGAGCACCATATGTTGGTCTAGAGGTACCTTCAGCCTTGGTTATTAGGACTCTTCCTTTTAAAGATAAGTCCCTCTGTAGCAATTGATTTAGCTTCTGTTTTTTTTATAAGAGGGTTCAAATTTAGTAAGCTTCTAGACTTTTGATCCTTAATAATGGTTATGTCTAAATATGTAAGTTCTTTCATTGGAATATCATAATATGAAGGTATCACACAATCTTCGACAGCCATGAGTTCACATTTATTAATGTTAAGGTGTAGACCAGACGCTTTGGAGAAGGATTGTATCACATTGATCGATGGGGGAATTTGGTTGGCATCTTTCAGAAAAAGTGTAGTATCGTCAGCCAGCTGGCTTATAATAATTTCTTTACCAGCTATGGAAATACCTTGTACAGGACTATTATTTAAAGAATTTGTAAAGAAGTTGGGTGATTAATAAAAACAGATTCTGTATCGCCGAGCGAGTGAACATTATTTAGTGAGTCAAAAAACACATTTGTGGATTCCTGAGATTTACGTAGAGCTATACAATTTCCTGTAAAAATGACTACAGTATTTAGCGATTCATTTTTGGTCATCTGTAATAACACCAATGTGTAACTTATGGATAGTGTTATTTGTAGAATGAAATTTCTCAAATCTAAAAGAAATAGGATGAATTCTGTTCTCCCTCCTCAAGTCATTTTTTTCCTAGATCTAATAAAGGCTCCTTCTGCTTTTAATCTATAAACAGTTGAAGTCAGAAGTTTACATACACCTTAGCCAAATACATTTAAATTCAGTTTCACAATACCTGACATTTAATCCAGGAAAAAAATCCCTTTCTTAGGTCAGTTAGGATCACCACTTTATTTTAAGAATGTGAAATGTAAGAATAATTGTTACGGTTTTTTAGGTGTGAAGGAGAGTCGGACCAAAATGCGGCGTGTAGATTACGATCCATGTTTAATGAACTGAAGAAACACGAATCAAAATACAAACACTACAAAAACAATGAACGTAACGAAAACCAAAACAGCCTAATACTGGTGCAAACTAATACACGACGGACAAAAGGACATAAGGACAATCACCCATGAAACACTCAAAGAATATGGCTGCCTAAATATGGTTCCCAATCAGAGACAACGAAAAACACCTGCCTCTGATTGAGAACCACTTCAGACAGCCATAGACTTATCTAGAACACCCCACTAAGCTACAATCCGAATACAAAACACACCACATGCAAAAACCCGTGCCACACCCTGGCCTGACCAAATAAATGAAGAAAAACACAAAATACTTAGACCAGGGCGTGACAGAACCCACCCCAAGGTGCGGACTCCCGGCCGCACACCAGAACCCATAGGGGAGGGTCCGGGTGGGCGTCTGTCCACAGTGGCGGCTCCGGCGCGGGACGTGGACCCCACTCTATCAAAGTCTTAGTCCCTCCTCCTCGCGTCCTTAGATAGTCCACCCTCGCCGCCGACCATGGCCTAGTAGTCCTCACCCAGGACCCCACTGGACTGAGGGGCAGCTCGGGACTGAGGGGAAGCCCGACACTGAGGGGAAGCCCGGCACTGAGGGGAAGCTCAGGCAGGTAGTTGGCTCTGGCAGAGTCTGGCTGACTGACATATCTAGAAGAGTCTGGCTGACTGGCGGATCCTGGCAGACTGGCGGCTCTGGCTGCTCCATGCTGACTGGCGGCTCTGGCTGCTCCATGCTGACTGGCGGCTCTGGCTGCTCCATGCTGACTGGCGGCTCTGGCTGCTCCATGCTGACTGGCGGCTCTGGCTGCTCCATGCTGACTGGCGGCTCTGGCTGCTCCATGCTGACTGGCGGCTCTGGCTGCTCCATGCTGACTGGCGGCTCTGGCTGCTCCATGCAGACTGGCGGCTCTGGCTGCTCCATGCAGACTGGCGGCTCTGGCTGCTCCATGCAGACTGGCGGCTCTGGCTGCTCCATGCAGACTGGCGGCTCTGGCTGCTCCATGCAGACTGGCGGCTCTGGCTGCTCCATGCAGACTGGCGGCTCTGGCTGCTCCATGCAGACTGGCGGCTCTGGCTGCTCCATGCAGACTGGCGGCTCTGGCTGCTCCATGCAGACTGGCGGCTCTGGCTGCTCCATGCAGACTGGCGGCTCTGGCAGCTCCATGCATACTGGCGGCTCTGGCTGCTCCATGCAGACTGGCAGCTCCTTGCAGAGTGGCAGCTCCTTGCAGAGTGGCAGCTCCTTGCAGAGTGGCAGCTCCTTGCAGAGTGGCAGCTCTAGCTGCTCCATGTATACTGGCAGCTCTGGCTGATCCATGCAGACTGGCAGCTCTGGCTGATCCATGCAGACTGGCAGCTCTGGCTGATCCATGCAGACTGGCAGCTAAGGCCAGGCGGGAGACTCCGGCAGCGCTGTAGAGGAGGAAGGCTCTGGCAGCTCTGAACAGGCGGGAGACTCCGGCAGCACTGTAGAGGAAGGCTCTGGCAGCGCTAAACAGGCGGGAGACTCCAGCAGCGCAAGAGAGGAGGAAGGCTCTGGCTGCGCTGAACAGGCGGGAGACTCCGGCAGCGCAGGAGAGGAGAAAGGTTCTGGCAGCGATGGAGAGGCGAGGCGCACTGTAGGCCTGATGCGTGGTGCTGGCACTGGTGGTACTGTGCCGAGGACACGCACAGGAAGCCTGGTGCGGAGAGCTGCCACCGGAGGGCTGGTGCGTGGAGGTGGTACTGGGTAGACCGGACCGTGCAGGCGCACTGGAGCTCTTGAGCACCGTGCCTGCCCAACCTTACCTTGTTGAATACTCCCGGTCGCTCTGCCAGTGCGGTGAGGTGGAATAGCCCGCACTAGGCTATGCAGGTGAACCGGGGACACCGTGCGCAAGGCTGGTGCCATGTAAGCCGGCCCAAGGAGACGCACTGGGGACCAGATGCGTAGAGCCGGCTTCATGGTATTTGGTTCGATGCTCAATCTAGCCCGGCCGATACGCGGAGCTGGAATATACTGCACCGGGCTATGCACCCGCACTGGGAACACCGTGCGCACCACAGCATAACATGGTGCCTGCCCGGTCTCTCTAGCCCCCCGGTAACCACAGGAAGTTGGCGTAGGTCTCCTACCTAGCGTCGCCATACTCCCTGTGAGCCCCCCCACAATACATTTTTGGGGCTGACTCTCAGGCTTCCATCCCCGTCGCCGTGCTGCCTCCTCATACCAGCGGCTCTCCGCTTTCTCCGCCTCCAGTTCTTCCTTGGGGCGGCGATATTATCCAGGCTGTGCCAAGGGTACTTCTCCGTCTAGGATTTCCTCCCAAGTCCAGAAATCCTTATTATATATCTCCTGCTGCTGCTGCCTGTTGACACGCCGCTTGGTCCTGTTGTGGTGGGTGATTCTGTTACGGTTTTCTAGGTGTGAAGGAGAATCGGACCAAAATGCGGCGTGTAGATTACGATCCATGTTTAATGAACTGAAGAAACACGAATCAAAATACAAACACTACAAAAACAATGACCGTAACGAAAACCGAAACAGCCTAATACTGGTGCAAACTAATACACGACGGACAAAAGGACATAAGGACAATCACCCATGAAACACTCAAAGAATATGGCTGCCTAAATATGGTTCCCAATCAGAGACAACGAAAAACACCTGCCTCTGATTGAGAACCACTTCAGACAGCCATAGACTTATCTAGAACACCCCACTAAGCTACAATCCGAATACAAAACACACCACATACAAAAACCCGTGCCACACCCTGGCCTGACCAAATAAATGAAGAAAAACACAAAATACTTAGACCAGGGCGTGACAATAATAGTAGAGATAATGATTTATTTCAGCTTTTATTTATTTCATCACATTCCCAGTGGGTCAGAAGTTTACATACACTCAATTAGTATATGGTAGCATCGCCTTTAAATTGTTTAACTTGGGTCAAACGTTTCGGGTAGCCTTCCACAAGCTTCCCACAACAAGTTGGGAGAATTTTGGCCCATTCCTCCTGACAGAGCTGGTGTAACTGAGGCAAGTTTTAGGCCTTTGCTCACACAAGCTTTTTCAATTCTGCCCACACATTTTCTATAGGATTGAGGTCAGGGCTTTGTGATGGCCACGTCAATACCTTGACTTTGTTGTCCTTAAGCCATTTTGCCACAACTTTGGAAGTATGCTTGGGGTCATTGTCCATTTGGAAGACCCATTTACGACTAAGCTTTAACTTCCTGACAGATGTCTTGAGATGTTGCTTCAATATATCCACATAATTTTCCTTTCTCATGGTGCCATCTATTTTGTGAAGTGCACCAGTCCCTCCTGCAGCAAAGCACCTCCACAACATGATGCTGCCACCCGCGTGCTTCACGGTTGGGATGGTGTTCTTCAGCTTGCAAGCCTTCCTCTTTTTCCTCCAAACATAACGATGGTCATTATGGCCAAACAGTTCTATTTTTGTTTCCTCAGACCAGAGGACATTTCTCCAAAAGTACGATCTTTGTCCCCATGTGCAGTTGCAAACCACAGTCTGGCTTTTTTTATGGCAGTTTTGGAGCAGTGGCTTCTTCCTTGATGAGCAATAATCTATATATACACTGCTCAAAAAAATAAAGGGAACACTTAAACAACACAATGTAACTCCAAGTCAATCACACTTCTGTGAAATCAAACTGTCCACTTAGGAAGCAACACTGATTAACAATAAATTTCACATGCTGTTGTGCAAATGGAATAGACAACAGGTGGAAATTATAGGCAATTAGCAAGACACCCCCAAAAAAGGAGTGGTTCTGCAGGTGGTGACCACAGACCACTTCTCAGTTTGTATGCTTCCTGGCTGATGTTTTGGTCACTTTTGAATGCTGGCGGTGCTTTCACTCTAGTGGTAGCATGAGACGGAGTCTACAACCCACACAAGTGGCTCAGGTAGTGCAGCTCATCCAGGATGGCACATCAATGCGAGCTGTGGCAAGAATGTTTGCTGTGTCTGTCAGCGTAGTGTCCAAAGCATGGAGGCGCTACCAGGAGACAGGCCAGTGCATCAGGAGACGTGGAGGAGGCCATAGGAGGGCAACAACCCAGCAGCAGGACCGCTACCTCTGCCTTTGTGCAAGGAGGAGCACTGCCAGAGCCCTGCAAAATGACCTCCAGCAAGCCACAAATGTGCATGTGGCTGCTCAAACGGTCAGAAACAGACTCCATGAGGGTGGTATGAGGGCCCGACGTCCACAGGTGGGGGTTGTGCTTACAGCCCAACACCGTGCAGGATGTTTGGCATTTGCCAGAGAACACCAAGATTGGCAAATTCGCCACTGGCGTCCTGTGCTCTTCACAGATGAAAGCAGGTTCACACTGAGCACATGTGACAGACGTGACAGAGTCTGGAGACACCGTGGAGAACTTTCTGCTGCCTGCAACATCCTCCAGCATGACCGGTTTGGCGGTGGTTCAGTCATGGTGTGGGGTGGCATTTCTTTGGGGGGCCGCACAGCCCTCCATGTGCTCGCCAGAGGTAGCTTGACTGCCATTAGGTACCGAAATGAGATCCTAAGACCCCTTGTGAGACCATATGCTGGTGCGGTTGGCCCTGGGTTCCTCCTAATGCAAGACAATGCTAGACCTCATGTGGCTGGAGTGTGTCAGCAGTTCCTGCAAGAGGAAGGCATTGATGCTATGGACTGGCCCTCCCGTTCCCCAGACCTGAATCCAATTGAGCACATCTGGGACATCATGTCTCGCTCCATCCACAAACGCCACGTTGCACCACAGACTGTCCAGGAGTTGGCGGATGCTTTAGTCCAGGTCTGGGAGGAGATCCCTCAGGAGACCATCCGCCACCTCATCAGGAGCATGCCCAGGCGTTGTAGGGAGGTCATACAGGCATGTGGAGGCCACACATACTACTGAGCCTCATTTAGACTTGTTTTAAGGACATTACATCAAAGTTGGATCAGCCTGTAGTGTGGTTTTACACTTTAATTTTGAGTGCGACTCCAAATCCAGACCTCCATGGGTTGATAAATTTGATTTCCATTGATAATGTTTGTGGGATTTTGTTGTCAGCACATTCAACTATGTAAAGAAAAAAGTATTTCATAAGAATATTTCATTCATTCCGATCTAGGATGTGTTATTTTTGTGTTCCCTTTATTTTTTTGAGCAGTGTATATTATCAAGTTGATTTAAATGTATTATCCAGTTTATTTAATCTATATATATTATCCAGTTGATTTAATCTATATTTATTATCCAGTTTATTAAATCTATATATATTATCCAGTTTATTTAATCTATACTTATTATCCAGTTGATTTAATCCATATATATATATTATCCAGTTGATTTCATCTATATTTATTATCCAGTTGAATTAATCTATATATATTATCCAGTTTATATTAATCTATATATATATATATATATATATATATATATATATATATTGTCCAGTTTTTTTTGTAACTCAATCAGTTCCATCTTCTCCTCCCCTAAGTGGCCGGCTGAGGACCTCTGAGAAAGGGAAGTTATCTTAATGATCACCTTGTCCTCCTCAGCTCTTCTGGTCTTAGCAAGATTACTACCATATTTTCTAAGGAGTCTGGACACCTCAAATTTGAAGAGCTCAGTTCTTGCAATAAGATTTTTATTCACAAGCCCTTTCCCAAAAGTGTGAGAGCAGACCTTTAACCCCAAACTTAACTATATCATTATTTAATAACAAGCTATTTAGCTTACAGTAGGATGCTCTACCAAGGTTAGTATCAGGGGTAAATATTTTGATATCAATGTAAATGGCCCATTGCTCTGTGAGGGGAGTAAGTACAAATATTTGTAGTAACACACTCACTATCATTACATTTGGATATAAGCCACAAATCTATTCTGGACTGTCTGGAACTTGTTTTGTCACGCCAAGTGAACGATCTATCGGCCGGAAACCTCTCCATCCATATATCAGTAAGATCAAACTTTTCCATAAAAATTATTAAACCCAAATTCTGACTGTTTGGCCTACCTGGGGGCCATCTATCAGATGAGTTCTCTTTTGTAATGTTAAAGTCCCCTACTATCAATAATAACTAATTAGGAAATTTAGATAATCAATGAAGTACATGTTTCTCTTTAGGTTCAAGCAACTCATAATTTTCATGTTTGGTGTTATACCCGTAGAATTTTACAGTAATGAGCGTAATGTCATTGTAACTGATCACAAGACAAATAAAGTGACCAAAAGGGTCACATTCCGAGTGTAGAATATTACCACCAAAGGTATTTTTCATTGTAGTGACACCAGCGGAGCGTTCAGATCCATGGGAAAGCCAAATATCGTTGCCCCACTGTGACCACTGTGTACCCAATATATTGTTATTTTTATGGCGTTGGTTTTGTTATTAATCTGCTCCGGCCATTACCAAGTCCTGCTCACCTGCGTCTGACTTCCCTGCCACCAGTTACGCACCCCTTACACTTTAGTGTAATCAGGGACTATTTTAAGAAATAAAAATAAAATACTTTTTTTTTAAAGGGTACTATTTTGAATTAATATGAAAACGGATCATTAAATAAAATAAGAGTAAAAATGTTTTACATATACACATTCTAAGACCCATTTTACTTGGAAATAAGTATTAATAACTAAATAGAACAATAACTGTGTAAAGTCAGAGCAGAGCTGTATGCCCCTTTAAAACAGTATCTTAGTTACTGTATATATACAAAAAATACAACTTTCAGTCTTCTTCGTGAGTTTGTAAACACAATAGGCTTTCTTCTGGTCCAGTCATACAAGAACAAGCTAATAAATTATTGAGGTACCTGAGTGTTCTGAAAAATAGTCACCTGAGGCTTGTTAGGTAATGTTAATCAGTACAAGGGAAAATGAGAATACCATGGCTGAAACAATCAATCTGTTCTCTCTGGTGAGATTCTAGGGAAGAATATCAATTTTCGAACCGTTGATGAAGCCTCGTCCTCCGACAAAGTTAGCAGCCTTTCCCTCATTTCGTGCTTTCTTGAATGTTGGCCATAACTTGTTCCTTCTTTCTATGTCCTCCGGGCTGAGATGCTCGGCAGAACGCAGACTATGACTCTGAAGGAACGCCTTCTTCCTAGCAACTTTCCAGATAGCATCCCTGTATAATCTGTCAGTCAAGAGGATGATGATACCCTTTGGTCTTGAATCGTTTTGCTGTTCCTTCTTGCCGAGACGATGCACAACATTGATGGTATCACCAACTTCGTTCTTCTCTGCAGGCATAACTTCTTGGCAGAGGCGGATAGCCTCTCGTCGCACATCTTCATTCTCCACCTCTGGCAAGCCGTAGTCTCAGGTTCCATCTTCTTGTGTATTGTTCCAGATCAGTGAGACGTCTATGGTAGACATTGTTATTCTGTTCCACCTTTATCACACGTTTTTAACTTTAGCCACTCTCATTTTCCCATCCTTGATTACACCACATGCAAACTCTACAGTCCTTTTCAAGCCTTCGATAACCATGGTGTTCGCACCTACCATTTTCTCAATGGCGTCAGACCTGGAGTTCATGAGTAAGGAGAGGGTAGCCATGATGTCAGAGTCCATGTTTGTTTTTTTGGAGGGTGGAGGTTTGCACTGAGTAACCGGTAAAGACGGGAACTAGTCATCTTCAACAGCATTCGAAAGCATGAGATTATCCATAGGGCAAGCGTAGTTATGGCAGTCAATACATTTTTTAATGGATTTCTTCAATGCTCTGAATAATCAATCTTCAGGTCGGCTATTTAATTACCATAAAGCAAAAACAGTATTGTTCCCATTTAATAAATATAAAGTAAAGCACATAAAATAGGACACCAGCAACCACTAAAATTAGGATAGCAAGTTCTGTGAAGAGTATACATTTGGACCACAATGTCATGCTTAAGATAAGGATATGTTTGGATTGTACACATTGTTTATCTCTTAACCGAATGAGGGCCAAAGGACATTTTTAAGTACACGCAAAAGATATGACAGTTTGTTTACTGTGCAAAATGAGTCTCTCAGCATTCAGTTATGGGAGCTGCAAACTACATTGAGCACAGATGCCAGTCAGAAACTAGCTAGTCAGTTTCACAAACAGTTTGCACACGAGTAAGGTAGTTAGTCAAAAACATAATCCATCGGTGTAGGCTCACTTTCAAGGAGTGTGTATGTGGTGTACACTAAGACTTGCTTAAAGAAGGCATAGCCAAAACAATATATTCATATCTGTGGTGTTTTTCCAGCTACAATCTAACAACCTTCATCCTTCCCACAGGATGTACTAACTAACTCCTCGGAGTTCAAAGTTAGAAACCTTTTCCATACAAACATTAAGAAGTGGTACTTAAATAGAAAAGTCAAAAATGTTTAACCCATTTTGAAGACCATTCCACCGAATCCCAGATTAAACCTTGTTTGCACCACAGCACCAAAAAAGAGTAAGGCAATGGTTAGGCATTGAAGGCACCCAAAGGGGTCTGGTTGAAAACCAATGTGGTAATGGGGCAGCATATTGGACTGCCCCAGCATATTCCTCCCATTGTCCATAATGAAGGCAAGGAGCTTTGAAGAGCTCTATAAAGCAAATGGAATGCAGTCAAACTAGTTCATCAACACTGTCTACATCTCATCAGCGTGGGCTGGTTTGGTGGGATCAAGGCTTGTGCTCCCTTTTCCTGTTGCTGACACCAGGCCCAGGGCCAGAGGTTCAGTCTGCCCTTCAACCAGAGTCGAGCTGTTCCCTGGTTGGCTCTCCTCCAGGGCCACACCCTCAATGTCAGTGATTTCGGGACTTTCTATTGGTTGCTTTAGTATTCTGGAAGCATCCGGGGGATCTGATTGACTGAGGTCACGGGAAACGGGTAGGGAATCTGGCTGAATGATATGGTTATCCACATCCTCAGCAGCTTGCAAGGATGAAGCATGATCTGTGAGGATGTTTCTGGAGATAATAACTGAAACGGTAAAGAAGAGGGAAGGCTATTTAACTTTCATAGTTTTCAGAAGAAAAATAATCCATTATTAATTCCTAAATGGATAACTAACCCCCTTTTGGTGTATAGTCCTCTTCTATGGATGAGGCGCCCCAGTTGAAGGGGCTGTAACTTGGGAAGATGATGAGGCCCAGAGAGAAGAGGATAATCTGATGGGAAACAACAGACACACGTTCAATTCACTTTTTTTAAAGATCACCCTGAAAGTACACAAAGGCATGGATGTCTCACCATGACGCAGGTGCTGGTCTGTGCTGCTTTAGTGACCGTCTGCTTGATCAGTGACTGTAGTCTGCGCAGCTGAGCCAGGAGAGACCTGTGCATGGAGATATTATAAAAATACCATAACTAACAAGACACACACATCATCATTGAGCATCATCAGTGCAAAAAGGTGATAGCCAATTCACTTACATGTTGTGTTTTTCCAGCTGTTCCACGGTCCTCTGCAGCTCTTTGTTTTGCGCTGAGCAAGCCGCTGCCCTGAGACAGAAAATACCTAGGGTCACTGACAGAAAAGCATTCCTACTGTTCGACTGTGTCGGCCCATTGGGGAGAGTCAACAATAACTCAGTGGCAGAATAGAACATAAGGACCCATTGTCAGAACTTCCTACTGCACATGCCTCGCTGTTGTACCACAAATTAAAATGCTAAGGAAATGCAAGTGACTTGTTTATAGAGGTTATCCACCATGAACTACATAGTGGGTCCAATTTTCATGGAGCCAAATAGAAGCCTCAGGCCTCACCTGCTCTCAAGCCCATCCACATAGTCCTTCTTCCTGCGACGGCTGTCTTGGGCTGACTGTTTGTTGCGTATTTTGCGTCTCACTTTTTTCAGAATCCGTTCCTCAGCCTAGAAGGGAATTCAGTCCAGTACATTTAGATGCAATTCAACTCAGAGCTAAACAATTTCAGTCAATTTCAGTCAAATCCTAAAAAATATACAACAAAGTCATTTGTCATGTCAAAGTTGTAATGCAAAAGTAATGTAATCCAAGCGCGTGCAGGGGAGTAATGGATTTGGGTACATTGAATAGTGTAACATCTACCGTGCGTGTGTGTCTGACCTTGGTAAGGGGCAGGTTGTTGGGCAGAGAGATCCCCTCTTGGTTCAGCAGTTTCTGCTCCTCCTCAGTCAGCGTGAGATCAGGGTAAAGCTGATCAGGAGAAGAGGGTATTGTGTTTATAATCCTCACTGCCATAATCTCATAGAGAGACACTTGAACAACCACCTGGGGTCTCAGACTAACTATCCCCCTCCCCCACTATCTTCATATTGTGCCTATCTTGTCCATTCATTAGGGACTGAGGCCTATGGATTTCACCACATCTTTACAATACATTTGCAGGCCTCAATTATAAGTAAGCAGGAAAGATTGTCACTGTTTACATCTAATTAGATGGTAAATGCATTCCCTATTCATTTGGGATTGAGCCCTGCAACTTTGTCCTAATGCATATGGCGGGATCTTCACAACAGATGCAATTGAATATGGACTTATCTTGGAATTAGACCACTTTTGTGGTGTGAAAATATCTGAAAATTCTGATTTTTGAGTCAACTTGCCCCTTTTAGGTCTCACCAGTGGGCTGTCTGGACTGGTGGGGCCTGAGGTGGAAGCAGAGTGGGTAGAAAGGTGACCATGGTCAAATCTCCCAGCGGATACTTGAGGTAACTCGTTGACAATACAGGACTCCGAGATCAACATCTGAGAACGCCACTCATCTGACATAGGAAAAGAGAGTAAACTCCCACCCAACACACATGGAATCACACACAGACACATATGCACAAGAGTACACACACACACACACACACACACACACACACACACACACACACACACACACACACACACACACACACACACACACGCGCACACACACACACGCACACACACACATATACACACACCGAGTTGTATGGAAATGACATCGACACTATGCTGCTCTGGCTCCGTCTTGATGTTGGCCAGGGTGCTGATGTCATAGACCACCTGATAGATAGTTGTGGGGACCTGAGAGGGGTCCACCGTGGCAGCTAGAGGGCTCTCGGAGCAAGGTTCCTCAGAGATGCCACTGTCGCTCTCTGAGGAGGTCTCCACTGGGGCTCTGGTAGGGAAGACATCATTTGGGTTGATGGCATAAAGCACATCCTCTGGCTCGCTGTCGTTTAGACCCTGTAACAAATGAAGAGGAATTAGGTAATACTTTAAGCAAATGGTATAATACATTATTACATGTTAATAATGTGTTAAGAAATAAAGTTGAGTAAATATAGTCCCAGATCTTTGCAAATTTGCTCACTATATTGTACAACTAGTTATAATGGGAAACATTCCGCACACTTTGGGGGTATACCGTGCATTCATCCAGGGTTTTTTCAGAGCCAGCATAGATGACATCAGAGCAAGAAAATGGCCCTTCCAGTCCCCAACTCTCCTCTGTCATACTGTCCTCCTTGTGTCTGAAAAACAGCTCTCCATTCTCTACATCCATGTCCTAGAAGAAACAAAACAGCAGTTAGAAGTACTACAAAATAATTATCAATTCAGTTCACTTTTGTGTACTTCTCTTATTGCACTGTCAATGTTACAACTCTTTGTTATTAAAGTATTTGTAACTCATATCTATGTTGTTGTAAATTACGATTTATAAAGCATGAACAAGGTGTGGCAACTGCTCATTGAGCTGTTAAAGGTTGGAGCTATATATATTATTACTGTTTAATCAGTGGGAGTCCTTTCGCAAGCGGATATCAGCATCCTGGTACAAGCAAGCACGCGCGCGCGCGCGCACACACACACACACACACACACACACACACAGTTGCATTAAAAAACTGATAGGCTTTCTCAATAGCAATTGTACCCCTCATAAAATCACAACCATTAGACTTTTTTGACCTCAAATGTAATATGCAGACCTACAAGTTAGGCTAGCAGAAATAATAATATCACGTGACCCACACCAGTATTCTTTAATAAACTATAGTCTGTCTATACGTATGTTTTCTATATTGTAGGCTATTGTCGGCATATTTCTGCCAAGTGTTAAGATAATGATCTCAAACTATTAAATTGCGGAACTTGAATAAAGTTGATCCATTAAAATTCAACATTCGTAAACGATTGCCTTATTGGTTCGAATTAGATGTTGAGTTTGACACTATACCTCGGTCATGTGTAGGATTCCCTTCCCTGTCAAGCAGGATAAACAAGAGTTACATTGTACTCCCCGACTATAGCCTCATGTCACCACAAACAACTTACTTGTCTGCTGCTGTTTTCAGAAGCGATGTTGTTCAGAATATATATGTAGGTCTACTTCAAGAGCATTACAACAATAGTAGGCCCAACCAAAGAAGAAAAATGCAGACGAGTAGTATTTAAAGATCAACCAGTGTAAGACGCATTTCTCCTAAAAATCCAGCTGGCAATTCTTATGTCAATCATCCCGTAGGGCGAATAACCATACTAACACGGCGGATGTGCGTCGCCTAAGCGCAACCTGTTGGCTCTAAAATCACTAACTGATAGAGTATATGGATTTCTCTCTGTTTCATACTTATGCCATAATGCAAAAACATGTCTCTTTTATAAATCAGTACATTTACACCGACGTTGTGCAGTTCATAATCGTCAAATAACCCCGAAGTCCCTCCCACTTTACGCATTTGATTGGCCAGGGCAATTTACCAATAAAAAAACTGAAGAGGGTGTGAATACTTTGGAGGCAAACTGTAGCAGTGTGTTAGAGATGATACTGGACATACTGGAAAGGATCCGTTACAGTATCGTATTGAGTTCTGAAGTAAGCAAAGGCCTATACTTTTGCCAACATTCTCTATTGAGGCGTTTTTGCAGTAGGACAGTTAAGAGCAAAATCAGGGGATCATGGCAAAATCTAAAAGTGCGTCACACCATCTGGAGTTCTGACTTTGAACAGGTCATGGATATCTCAAAGCAGTTTTGATGGTTTGGACTACATGCCTGGCACATCAATGATGGCTGGAAGAGCCTTGCAAAAATGGATAGCAGGGTGGTAAGTCAATCTTTGTATGTGCGCACTGCTCTCTTTGCACTTATCTATTTACAATAGACACGGATCTTTTTGTCTCACTATTCTTTGTAGTTGATTGACTGATCAACAATGGAAAAGGCAGCCAAATATTGCGATCTTGAATGCAACTTCGTGAAATTGTATCATTCCCTTTACCCTGTAGGTGGCGTTAAAGTCTGTCCTGCTGGTGGAAGTTGGGGAGACCATTTGGGTGCAAGCGCTGTGGGTGACTCCTCGTGTGCTTGGCCAGGGAATTACTGGTGCCATCCAGAGACATGTGACAGAGTATGCCTGCAGTCACTTTCCACAGCTCACTTGCCCGAAAACTGTGCCCAGGACATGACCCATCATCTGAAAAACGGTCTATCGCCTGTTGGCCAAAGAGGTAGGTAGGTCTACATAGCTTGCATGCCAGTGTGGTTTTTATTGAGCAGGGATGTGCACAACTGCACTCCTTGATGGCCACAGTTCTGAGGTCCAGTCATTTGACATAGAACATTCTCTAGTTGTGTTATTTATAATTATATGTATGGACATGCAGCATGCAATGTATCTTGAGCTGAAATAGCCTACTCTCTTCAATCACCTATTATGTCTGTGTTAGGGAATTATTTCTTTGTGTTGTGAGGTAGGTGACATAGGATCTTTCGTTGAGGAACTACAACAGAGACTCGACCGAAAGTACAAGGCTGAGACCTTTAACCCAGTGACCCTGAGCAAAGCAGGCAGAAGAAGCAGTGCTGAGCACACGTGGTTGAAAACCTCTCTGTTGTGTGGCACCATTATCAATGACAGGGAGCCACTGAAGCTAATGGAGGCTAATATGGAAGTGCTTCGCAGGAGGGGGCTGAACTGGGTAGCAGACTGCCCACTCAGGCCCAATGTCTCTGCACCATAACCAGTGCCCTTTTAAACATCAACATTTTTGATCACAGCCTTGATTCAGTCTGTGCTCTGTTCCTGGCACAGCTTCGAAACCCACTCTGATGCTTGGTACTTACAGTACCAGTCAGAAGTTTGGAAACACCTACTCATTCAAGGGTTTTTCTTTATTTTCACTATTTTCTATATTGTAGAATAATAGTGAAGACCTAAAAACTACGAAATAACACACATACTATGCGTCTCACAAAGACACGGCAGTTGGAACCAAAAATCTCACATTTGGACTCAACAGACCAAAGGACAGATTTCTACCGGTCTAATGTCCATTACTCATGTTTCTTGGCCCAAGCAAATCTCTTCTTCTTATTGGTGTCTTTTTAGTACTGGTTTCTTTGCAGCAATTGGACCATTAAGACCTGATTCACGCAGTCTTCTCGGAACAGTTGCTGTTTTTGTTACTTGGACTCTGTGAAGCATTTCTTTTTTGGGCTGCAATTTCTAAGGCTGGTAACTCTAATGAACTTATCCTTTCGTCTTTCTTTCCTGTGGCAGTCCTCATGAGAGCCAGTTTCATCATAGCACTTGATGGTTTTTGCGACTGCACTTGAAGAAACTTTAAAAGTTCTTGAAATTTTCAGATTGACTGATCTTCATGTCTTAAAGTAATGCTGGACTGTCGTTTCTCTTTGCTTATTTGAGCTGTACTTCAAATCAAATTTTATTTGTCACATACACATGGTTAGCAGATGTTAATGCGAGTGTAGCGAAATGCTTGTGCTTCTAGTTCCGACAATGCAGTAATAACCAACAAGTAATCTAACTAACAATTCCTAAACTACTGTCTTATACACAGTGTAAGGGGATAAAGAATATGTACATAAGGATATATGAATGAGTGATGGTACAGAGCAGCATAGGCAAGATACAGTAGATGGTATCGAGTACAGTATATACATATAAGATGAGTATGTAAACAAAGTGGCATAGTTAAAGTGGCTAGTGATACATGTATTACATAAGGATGCAGTCGATGATATAGAGTACAGTATATACGTATGCATATGAGAAGAATAATGTAGGGTAAGTAACATTATATAAGGTAGCATTGTCTAAAGTGGCAAGTGATATATTTACATAATTTCCCATCAATTCCCATTATTAAAGTGGCTGGAGTTGAGTCAGTGTCAGTGTGTTGGCAGCAGCCACTCAATGTTAGTGGTGGCTGTTTAACAGTCTGATGGCCTTGAGATAGAAGCTGTTTTTCAGTCTCTCGGTCCCAGCTTTGATGCACCTGTACTGACCTCGCCTTCTGGATGATAGCGGGGTGAACAGGCAGTGGCTCGGGTGGTTGATGTCCTTGATGATCTTTATGGCCTTCCTGTAACATCGGGTGGTGTAGGTGTCCTGGAGGGCAGGTAGTTTGCCCCCGGTGATGCGTTGTGCAGACCTCACTACCCTCTGGAGAGCCTTACGGTTGAGGGCGGAGCAGTTGCCGTACCAGGCGGTGATACAGCCCGCCAGGATGCTCTCGATTGTGCATCTGTAGAAGTTTGTGAGTGCTTTTGGTGACAAGCCAAATTTCTTCAGCCTCCTGAGGTTGAAGAGGCGCTGCTGCGCCTTCTTCACGATGCTGTCTGTGTGAGTGGACCAATTCAGTTTGTCTGTGATGTGTATGCCGAGGAACTTAAAACTTGCTACTCTCTCCACTACTGTTCCATCGATGTGGATAGGGGGGTGTTCCCTCTGCTGTTTCCTGAAGTCCACAATCATCTCCTTAGTTTTGTTGACGTTGAGTGTGAGGTTATTTTCCTGACACCACACTCCGAGGGCCCTCACCTCCTCCCTGTAGGCTGTCTCGTCGTTGTTGGTAATCAAGCCTACCACTGTTGTGTCGTCCGCAAACTTGATGATTGAGTTGGAGGCGTGCGTGGCCACGCAGTCGTGGGTGAACAGGGAGTACAGGAGAGGGCTCAGAACGCACCCTTGTGGGGCCCCAGTGTTGAGGATCAGCGGGGAGGAGATGTTGTTACCTACCCTCACCACCTGGGGGCGGCCAGTCAGGAAGTCCAGTACCCAGTTGCACAGGGCGGGGTCGAGACCCAGGGTCTCGAGCTTGATGACGAGCTTGGAGGGTACTATGGTGTTGAATGCCGAGCTGTAGTCGATGAACAGCATTCTCACATAGGTATTCCTCTTGTCCAGATGGGTTAGGGCAGTGTGCAGTGTGGTTGAGATTGCATCGTCTGTGGACCTATTTGGGCGGTAAGCAAATTGGAGTGGGTCTAGGGTGTCAGGTAGGGTGGAGGTGATATGGTCCTTGACTAGTCTCTCAAAGCACTTCATGATGACGGAAGTGAGTGCTACGGGGCGGTAGTCGTTTAGCTCAGTTACCTTAGCTTTCTTGGGAACAGGAACAATGGTGGCCCTCTTGAAGCATGTGGGAACAGCAGACTGGTATAGGGATTGATTGAATATGTCCGTAAACACACCAGCCAGCTGGTCTGCGCATGCTCTGAGGGCGCGGCTGGGGATGCCGTCTGGGCCTGCAGCCTTGCGAGGGTTAACACGTTTAAATGTTTTACTCACCTCGGCTGCAGTGAAGGAGAGACCGCATGTTTCCGTTGCAGGCCGTGTCAGTGGCACTGTATTGTCTTCAAAGCGGGCAAAAAAGTTATTTAGTCTGCCTGGGAGCAAGACATCCTGCTCCGTGACTGGGCTGGATTTCTTCCTGTAGTCCGTGATTGACTGTAGACCCTGCCACATGCCTCTTGTGTCTGAGCCGTTGAATTGAGATTCTACTTTGTCTCTGTACTGACGCTTAGCTTGTTTGATAGCCTTACGGAGGGAATAGCTGCACTGTTTGTATTCAGTCATGTTACTAGACACCTTGCCCTGATTGAAAGCAGTGGTTCGCGCTTTCAGTTTCACGTGAATGCTGCCATCAATCCACGGTTTCTGGTTAGGGAATGTTTTAATCGTTGCTATGGGAACGACATCTTCAACACACGTTCTAATGAACTCGCACACCGAATCAGCGTATTTGTCAATGTTGTTGTCTGACGCAATACGAAACATGTCCCAGTCCACGTGATGGAAGCAGTCTTGGAGTGTGGAGTCAGCTTGGTCGGACCAGCGTTGGACAGACCTCAGCGTGGGAGCTTCTTTTTTAAATTTTTGTCTGTAGGCAGGTATCAGCAAAATGGAGTCGTGGTCAGCTTTTCCGAAAGGGGGGCAGGGCAGGGCCTTATATGTGTCGCTGAAGTTAGAGTAACAGTGATCCAAGGTTTTTCCACCCCTGGTTGCGCAATCGATATGCTGATAAAATTTAGGGAGTCTTGTTTTCAGATTAGCCTTGTTAAAATCTCCAGCAACAATGAATGCAGCCTCCGGATAAATGGTTTCCAGTTTGCAAAGAGTTAAATAAAGTTTGTTCAGAGCCATCGATGTGTCTGCTTGGGGGGGATATATACGGCTGTGATTATAATCGAAGAGAATTCTCTTGGTAGATAATGATGAAACAGTGATATGCCCCTCCCTCGAGGTCTTCCCAGCCTCATTCTGATCAGCTGACTCATCACTTCCCATACTGAGTGCAATTTTTTGGAATAGCAGTAATGTAATTTTGCTGCCTTTTTCCCACTTCTTAAGTCTGTGCCAATACAAGCTGCTCACCAAGGCTGTCCTTTTATGAGATAATACGATAGAAGGTAATACATTATTTATAGCTTGCGATTTGTAATGTGAGAGATGCCATAGGCAGAAAGCTATACGTTTAGTCAAATTGTTGAAAACTTTTGATGAAATAGCTAGTTAAAACTTTCTAACCAGCTATACATGATATTATCACAGGCCCAGTAAAGCATTGTGTAATGTTATCTGATGTAAATCAGTCACATGCTTTCTATGCCCCCCTTTCCTACACTAACTTTACATTCCAGATCATTTCACATAGTGTATCTGGGAATTCATATTATTTGTTTGCCAAGATCCTAGAGCAGATGTTACAATGTGACATTTTCACAGATGTCTCTCACCCTAAACCATGGGCACTATGAAAATGTATGCAATAAATGTAAAACTGTGTTTATTTTTATTGACTTGATTTGAATGTAGGCAAATGTTCCTCAAACTTCTCTGGTGTAGGTGGTCTCCCCTCCCCATTCAACTGTAAGCCAATGGAGGGTGTCTGAGAGCTACACTTTGCTGTTTCACTCAGACTTGAGAGAGAAGCAGGTTGTGCAGATATGGCTCTCAGAAAAGGATCTTCTTCTGTTGCCCTCTCTGGGTGGTCATCTGAAGTGCAGATGAACCCAGCTGATGTCCCTGGCCTAGAGGTAAAGCTGGGAGCATTGGTTGTTCTTTTCTCCATCACACTGGTTTGTGGCTTTGCCCCTTTGTGCTTAGTCATGGGGGCAGGGAGGTGCAATGTAGACCCAGGTAAGTGGCACTTTAGATCAAAATTCATTTAGAGAATGTGACTTAGGGAAAGCCATTTGTATTAAATCACTTTTTGACAGCACCCCTTTTCAATTGAATAAAACCTTCCTTACATATTTTCCCATTGTAAAAGTGCTCAGAAAGTTACTTTTTGGACCTGAATGCCAAAATAGTCAAAAGATAAAGTCCTCAAAGTTGACCTATTTTGCATACACACCATACCATGAGACATATCTCTTCATCACTGGAAAATATAAACAGTTGAGATTTATATATTTAAAAGCTTATGAACAGGGTTTTAATATTATTTCATAATTTCTTTAAAAATATGTTTTTTGAATTTAAAAAAACTTTTTCTTAAATGTCAATTACACACAATGTTGACTTGTATGGGAATATCAGTTGTTTCATATTATACTGTCAATTATCCATAGGAAACCTATTGAAATCAATTAAAATGTCAATGGTGTACCAGCTAAATTGGAGAGGTCTGAAGGGATAGGTCCATTCTATGAATTATATTTCTTTGATTAAAATGACACCCACCCTGTATTCAAGAGCATGTTGTGTTTCAAGATACTTCCACCACTCCCATGGTAGGGAGGAACTATGGGGAGAGGATTCCCACTTTCATGTGGACTTTAACTCTACCTCGGCCATCCGGGCCTTCATTCTAGTATTTTCTTTATCTCTGCACTCAGTGTTCGAGGGCCTGGCTGTGGGGTTACAGGAGGACAGTCAAGAGGTGCCGGAGATCTGTGTTGCTCTACTCCTCCACAAGAGCATCATCTGTTTCAGTCTAGCCCTAAAGCTGGCCCAGGGCAAGCTGCGGCAGGCAGCCGTGGTAGGTTGCCTCCTGCTCTTTGCTCTCATGTCCCCGTTGGGCATTGCCGTCACCAAGACCAAGTCGTCCCCCCAATACCAGCTAGCCAGGTCCATCTTAGAAGGCCTGGCGTCTGGCACCTTTATGTATATCGCCTTCATGGAGATCCTGCTCCATGAGCTAAGCTCCCCGCAGAACCCCAAGGTGGCCATGATTCTCACTGGTTTCGCAGTGGTCACTGGGGTGCTGTTCATCAAAATGTAAATATTCTTTAGATCAATCCTTAGGGTCTGATTCTATGAAAAACTGACAACCCTTCTGGGATATAATACAAAAACAAATTTCCTTTTGCGCCGTGAGAATGCAATTTGGACTGATAAGCATAAAACAATGTTTACAGCATGAGACCAAAAGATACTCAACTGTATCATTAATTCAAACATGTTCCTTAAGGTGCAGGGAGAATGCTGGTTACACTGGAAACTTTTGATACAGTAGAGGTCTTTTAGTTTTATTATGTAGATGAATGTTATTCATTCAGAATTCTTTTAAAGGGATATATGCTAATCCAGCCATGCTTTTAAATTATCATCATAACATTTTCTATTTTAGATATTTGAAAATGTTAATGTATCTATATTTTTTACATAAACAATGACATACTTCACAAACAGCTTTCTGTATACTGTGATGATGTGGTCAAAATTACCGAATTAAAAAAAGGAAATATTAGCACTTTTGAGTAATTTATAACTCCTGGATTGATATTATAGCAATCCTAATGTTGTTTTGGCTGTGACATCTGACTAGCAGTGTCCTGAATTGTACACAGAACATTTGTTTGTTCAGTAGTATGACTGCCTAGCCCCTGCATAAACATAATAAGAGCATATACAGCTGGCTATTACTTTAAATCCTTAAAAAGCTAAATGGGGTGTTTGCTCTTTGTCAGAGCCTTACATTGAGATCAACATATAGGCCCTTATTTCACTGCCATGTGGTGAGAAAGCTTTGAGATATAGTCCTCTATTTTGTAAAACTTGAGTTTGAATAATTGAAATGGCTGCTCTTGTTTTTATGTTCACTTTTAAACCAGGACTTGTTTATCTGTACCTGGTTGACTGATTAAAAGTAATCTGAAATCATTTTCAACATGTTGCCTAGTTATTTTTCCCCTGGAGAGTGATAGGATTTGTGATGAGTATGATAGTGATCAGACAACCAGTGTGGCGGTGTATTTTACGACTGAATAATCTTGTTTATATGCAGCCCTTTTATTTGAGGAAACCAACCAATACAATAGTTAACGTTTTTTTAATCAATATCCAAAATATCCATTATACAGAACTGTAATTTCTGTATTGATCTAGCCTTATAAATAAACAATGAATAAAAATAAACTACATGTCCCAGATTGCGTTTGGGCGCTCTGACTTTCTCCTCCCCTCTTGTCCTCCCACAAGTCAGATGGTTTCGACTAGCGAGTTACCACAGACATAAAGTAAAAATGGGCTTTATCGTACAAATTCATGAAAACAAAAAATAGCTTTTTGGTCTTCGTTTAAGGTTAACTGTGTTGTTCATGTTAGGTTTAGAATAACATTTTAAGAAGATAAATTGTAGAAATAGGCGGCCCTTATTACTTTGTGGCTATGGTAACTAACGTTCGTGACGACCAAGTCAGATCATCCCACTGCGTGAAGTCGTTCGGCAAAGATGTCTGCTACGGATGTAGGCGGTTGTGGACCCGGAGCAGGACCCAGTTCGGGTGCTGGGTCTGGGGCATCAAACCCTCGAAAATTTAGCGAGAAAATAGCTCTACATACCCAACGTCAGGCTGAAGAGACTGCCGCATTTCAGGAGGTTATGATGGACATCACCTCTACCAGGGTAAGTCGGAGGGGGGAGGCAAGAGAGGAAAGCTGGAGTAAGTACAGGCCCGGGGCTTGTCAAGAGGGTAAACAAAAAAAATACGAACATTATAAACTAATATAACGTAAGCTAACTAACTCTAGCCAAGAATGAACGTTAACCACGATTTGCCTTTTATCTGTTGGAGTTTGAATGTCTAGTTATTTCACCTAAACGTTAACTAGCTAACTACGATGTTGATTGCTATCTTATCTAACTTGTCAAAAGTGTCATGCGAACCAGCTAGCTAGTTAACTAACGTTAGCGTAAATAAACGAGTTAGCTAGCCCTGCGTTAGCCACCTGTGGCTAAATAGTATTTCAAATTCAGTAGCTAACGTTAACTAGTTCGTTACGTTACTTAACGTTAGCTAGCTAACTACTTAGCAAGCTAATGTTAACGAGACAGTGTAGTTATAAACAACTTTTTAATATATTTTCGTTTCTCCTACATTTACAAACCAAACGACGTAAGAACCACTGAACTGTGTGACTGGTTGATAACGTTAGTTACCAGCCATGTTTTGGCGTAACGTTAGCTTTTCAGTGCTGAGATAGTTAGCTAGTTTGTCAAATAAGACTGTACATCAAGTGAAGTGGTTCATAGTGGCTGCTGTCAACCAGAACAGATTGCAAACTCTTGGCATACTGCAACCAACTCAATTATTTTTCCACTGAGTTGAACATTCACAAAATGGTGTGTTTATAGGAACTCCACGGCTGTATTAATTACGCCGATTCTGATGCAAGCCGTTTACTCCAAACATTTTTTTTTTAACGAAAACGAGAGTTTCTATTGGACAAATTCCGGTAGGTCTTCCCCCGTTTTTCATCGTTTGCTCTGTTTGTGTACGTTTGGTTCTTAAACAGGTTTCCGTTGCAAGACAATGTATACACACCCCAGAGTTTATTCTAAGGATCTTTCAATTTGAAGTAAATACACTTGAACTGATTTTCAAACAGATAAAAATTATTAATTTGGTTATTAATGAATTTCTGAACATCTTTTTTTGAACATTCAATCTTTTAGAAACATGTTAATGCCCACAATTTCCCCCCTCTACGAATAGCCTATACATTTTGAGGTGAATGTGATGGAGACTGAGAAGGAGGAATAGAAAGGAGAAGAGGGCAAATCAAAATCAGTGACTCAATTTAAAAAAAAATAAACTTTATTTAACTAGGCAAGTCAGTTAAGAACAAATTCTTATTTATAATGACTGCCTACCCCAGCCAAACCCGGACGACACTGGGCCAATTATGCACTGTCCAATGGGACTCCCAATCATGACCAGATGTGATGCAGCCTCAATTCGAACCAGGGACTGTAGTGATGCAGTGCCTTAAGACCGCTGCGCCACTCTGGAGCCCAAAGACTCACCCTCTCATAAATTGCATTGTTGAGCAGCACATTCAATGGCTCAAGTCTTGGCTCATCTCAACCGCTCATAACACCCTACTTCCTTCCAAATTCTCACTCAGTTTTATTCTGTGTCCAGACTTTGTATCTGCACAGTTCATCCTGTAAAATGTTCAATGGAAATTGTTAAAACTAGTACTTGTGAATAGAGTTCTATGGTTTGTTAAACTTATAAATCAATGTTTTTTTTGTTTGGTATTAATCTGAGTCTGTGCGAATCTGTTACCATGGATTTGCCCACTTCCATTCATTTATTGTATTTATTCATCATTTTGGTTGTACAGCCTGTATATGTGTGGAGAATTCATATTGTCACCAGTGTGATGAATACTGAAAGCTCTAGCTACTGTAATCCTATTCGCCTGTGGCTAGGCCTATGTAAAAGAGAGGGGATTGAATCTGCAGTAGGGGAAACAGCTTCACCTTCCGCCCCATGGTCGTTGTTATTGCATTTGTTTTGTTGACGAAGTGAAGGTGAGGAGCGTCACCCATCATAGTAAAAATTGTAGCACATACTCTGCTGTTCTATCACTGGTGCAGTGATGTCAGAGGGCAAAGAAACTGTGTTTGTTTACTTCTTTGTTGTTGTAATATCGCAGTTTCACAATTAAGGATTCCAGCTTTAATACTTTTGGCCATTTTTTAGATGGGTTTGTAAAATATGACTCAGTAGGTCTATCTAATCTCTATTCTGGAACAGTAGTGGTTCATATTAATCTATTTCAGAAGGGAAGGGAATGTTGTAAGAGCAGATTTAATCTTATGTCCTATGAAGACCTTGTCTCAAATTGTTCTGCTGTCATAATATTTTACACTGCCAATGTCACAAAGGTACACAAAGCAGTATTTTCTCACTGTTACCTCGCTGGAAATCTTTTGTCCAACTTGAAATGTATTAGTTAACTCCTGGGTGTTATTATCAATATCCAATATGCTGGTGGGGATGTTGTTGCTTTGTGACTGTTTTCAAAGTTCTTATTTTTCTTAGAAATAATAATTTAGCAGCTTTTCCTTAGTACGTGTGGTTTTCCCTGTGAATGATTGTCCTTCTCTTTTACAATGATGAACTCACTGCCCTCTGTTTTTAAAGGTTGAGAGACTGCATGAAAGATGTCAGAGGCAGGACAGCACATTATAACATGTCAAGTTCTTACTCAAAAGAACAAGGTCTGAAAAAACACCAAGATGTTTGCCTGTGTCATTAATGAAAATGGCCAGACAGTGTCTTACTAAAAGAACGGGCCAGCTCATTTCAAACATTCTATTGTTTCATTTCATTTTTTTTTTCATTTTACCAGGCAAGTCAGTTAAGAACACATTCTTATTTTCAATGACGGCCTAGGAACAGTGCGTTAACTGCCTGTTCAGGGGCAGAACGACAGATTAGTACCTTGTCAGCTCGGGGGTTTGAACTCACAACCTTCCGGTTACTAGTCCAACGCTCTAACCACTAGTCTACCCTGCCACCCCATAGGACAACCACAGCTTTGCAGGTGATAAAGCACACAACAACAAACGCTTGATGATCTTGTTACCCATTTGATTATCTCAATCCACTGATGTGGCATCTGTCTCTGTGTAGGCTATGCAGCAATCCAGCAGTGAAACATTTCAAGGACACAAGTATTGCAGTTTGTCTTACAGAAGACATTAGGTATTCATAAAGTCTCCATTGCCTCTTTGTTCTCCAGATCCAGGCTCAGAAAGTGCGCCTGGCTAGAACCCAGGGCCCGTACTATGGGGGCTCCCTACCCAACGTTAATCAGATCGGCAGGAACCCAGGCGACTTTCAGGTGAGAGAGGCTCACCTTTTTTTTTAAAAATCCTCAGTGTGTGTGTAGGTCCACATTAATATATAGCCTAAAAATCTATCCATACAATCACTTGACACCAATTTAAACACCATGGCGTCTCTCCCTCTTCTCTTGCACCCCTCTTTATCCTCTCTCCCTTTCTGTTTCTCTGTTCTCCTACTTGTTTCTCTCATCTTTCCCCCTCTCTTAGGGTTTATTCCACTCTAACCTGGACTCCAGTCGCTCCACACGGCACCACGGCCTGGTAGAGCGGGTCCAGAGGGACAGACGCTTCATCTCCCCAGTGCGCCCCTACAGGAGAGTAAGTATCCTTCACAATACCTCTTAGACCAGAGTCTGGGAGGTATTCCACAAAGCACAATCTAGGAGCTTATCCAGAGTTTTGCTCTACTTAGGCAAAGGACTGCTTTGATAATATATTATTTTGTCATTTTCTATGTTGTGCTGACCAAATCCCTGATTGTGGATGAGAAGAGTAGATTTAGTTGTTGCCTTGACTTGTGTGCTCCTCAGGTGGACAGCTCTCCATACAACTCAGCCTATCTGTCCCCACCTCCGGATACCAGTTGGAGAAGGTAATGTTCTGGAGTGGACCCCAATCTGCAGAGACATGGGTATCCCCAGGGAAGCCTGTTCATTTTTGATGTATTGTGCTTAGTTGTTTTTCTCTGCAGCATTATAGCTTGCTCTCAAGGTAACAATGCATACTAACGCATTTGGGACTGACTAACAAGACGCCTGATTTTTAGCTTTCCTTCATAGCCTCGAATTCAGTTGCTTTTCAGAACTTTTAGTTGTTTAATTTTCTCCACTTTCCTCCCTTTTTTCTGGCATCTGAATACACTCTTTTCTTCAAGTTTTGGAAAGAAACTCCCACCGCTTTTCTCTTGCCAGTCCTCTTCTTTCTTTTCTTTTCTTTCGTTCTCTGCTAAATGGAAAAGGACATACACTTTGAGAAAGGGAAGCTGGCTTTGACATGAAATTATGACTCTTACACACCTCCCAACAGTTCCACTTATCTTAATCTCTGCAAAAGATAAAGGCATGTCGAGTAGACGTATACATTTGCTTTGAAACATGAATAAAATGAAGGCCGCTCTAAACCAGCGTTTCTCATCCCTGCTCGCTTGGATGCTGCACTTTGGGGAAAGGCCTCCATTAATCAGGTGAATGGAGGGAGCTGCTTCTGAAGTTTGTTTATGGTGGAGTCGGCACAAGTCTGTCCGATTCTTTCCAGATCAGCACTGGGGTCTGGAAACACTGATAAACAGCCTCGTAAGTTCTACTGATGTGAACCAATCGCTGCGAGACCACATTTTAGCAGAGAATTTAAGAACCTCTTTCATAATAGCCATTTTTACAGAAACACATGAGCACACACACACGCATGAGCGCAAACTCACTCTTGTGAATGCATACATTCGTGCACATGAGCATGCAGTAACACACACCCACAAATGCACTCAATATTCTCTGTATCCAACAACACGAGTGAAAAGTATCTATGGGATGGGCCATGTGTTCTGTAGAATGTCAATCTCCCTCTTTTCCTCCCTCTGTCTCTGCATCTCCTATGCTCGCGGTTTGTCTCAAGCCTTCTATCTCTACATTTAAAAAAATGTATTATCCTTCTTTGGAGAATAATGGCCATTTTTGTTGTTGATCACGAAAGGAACTGTTCGGGCAACTTCCCAGGAGACAAAAGCCAGTTATTTCGCCTCCCCATCATGGCACTCAACAGGTGAATCCCGCCCTCTCCATCTATCTTCTCTTCTCCCCCTCAACATAGGGCATCAACTTACTGTCCAGGTGAAGACATTAACAGACGATTGTGCCAGTGCGAGATGGCCATTCAAAGATCTTCCAAGAGCTTGTATATTTTATTTGTTGATCCTTTTTATATTGAATGAATTTATATTTAAGACAGAGTTCCAATATATCATGGATGGAGTTAGTTTGTGGCTGAGTAGAAGTAAAAGTCAAGTGGTGATTGTCATGATGTGGTTACCGGAGGACTTTTCTAATGAGTCATGGATTGACTTGAGTAGTTGGTTCCTGTTTGGATAATGTGTTTGTGGTTGATGTGGCAATGGAAAGAGACCCCCTGGATATATCTTTCTCCTCTCCTGATGCCTTTTCTCTATGCAGGACCAACTCAGACTCTGCCCTCCACACCAGTGTGATGAACCCCCCTGCAGGAGACCCCTTCAGTGCTGGACACACACTCACCCCTCAGGGCAGACTCACAGGTGAGGACTCACTAAAGACTAAAACAAGAGCATATGTTTTTAGTTAACAAATCGGAGTGGGAGTTGAGGGTTTGCAACATAGATAAGTGTCTGCTAAATGACTATATTGTTATAATTGCTTAAGTGTGATTGTGCCTTAAGCCCATTCCCAGTTTGCCCCAGTGCTCTGACTTGTGTCTCTCTGTGCTCCTCCAGGTCAGAGTGAAGGAGAGGGGAGAAGAAGTGAGCCTAAAAGTCCCATTCGCTCTACACTAACAATTCTGTCCTACTTTAAACACACCACAAATAATCTTGACAATTGAAAGAAATCCTTGTGACCAGGAGACAGTGAATTGATTTCCTCAATCATGTTGTTTGTCACCCACAGTGTTTCCGTACCCAGTTCCCCCCATTGAGGAGAACGTTCTGGATCAGGGCATACTGCTCAAGCCCTGGGACACCAAGAAGTTGCCCCTGTTGTCTTCTCGACCCAAGTCCTGTGAAGTTCCCGGTATTAAGTAAGTCAATCCTTCTAAAACACATCCAAGTCATTTCTACAGCTTTTCTCACATGATAGAATAACTTATGTGGAAATGTCTGTGGCTTTTGAAGTTTGAACACAATTATCTACAGTAATCTGTTTCAGTGGAGACACACGGTTATGAAAACCTGCGATGTTGTGCATTAATGTAGACCTAATGTAATGTCGTTGCTGCTTATATTTAATGTAATTTGTGTAATTGAATGTGAATCAGCGATATATGGAGGGGAGTCTGATAGGAGACACAGTATTGTCCTATGGCTGGCGTGTGCCCTCAGGTATGACCAATTAATCCATGGCCGATTTTCTGTTGAACACTATCTGTTGCTGTAAAAGCCTCAGCTCAATCTCCATTTGTTCTCCATTGAAACAGCCATTTGAAATATCTTCCTCTGTCTTCAGCCTCTGTCTATCCTCCTCTTCTTGGTCATGACTAGCAGTCGGTGTAATCAGGGATGCAGAGGGTTGTTTGACATGACGTTACACTCCCCCGTAGCCTTTCTGTTGCTCATTCTTTCATCTTTCTCTTAAAGCTGGGGTTTAGATTGGAATGTGTGGAGTGGACTGACTTTTTCCCTCTCTTTCACTTGCTCTTTATCTCCCATGTCTTTTTTTCCTCTTGTTCTCTCTCCTCTGTAATTTATTCTCTCGTTCGCTTTCTCCCCTCGGTCTATTCTTCTGTTCTTTTTCTCTCTCTGTTTTCTCTTTCTTGCTGCGTGTGTCTGGAGGCTGATGTTGGGTGTGAGTCAGTTTAGTTCTTGGACACTGAGGTCACCCTATCTGTCTGGAAATCACAGTGTCTTAATTCTTGCCGAATGTGAGAGACCACTGTGGTTTCTCTTGTCTTTCTAAATAGTTTCTCCATCTCCTCCTCCAGTATCTTCCCCTCACCGGACCAGCACTCCAGCACCCCCCATGCCCCCTCAGCCCTGAACACGGGGGGCTCCCTGCCCGACCTCTCCAGCCTGCACTTCCCGTCGCCGCTGCCCACCCCACTGGACCCAGACGAGCCGGGCTACCCTTCGTCCCTGAGTGGGGGCAGCAGCACGGGCAACCTGGCCACTACCCTCACCCAGCTGGGCATTAATGCCAGCAACGCCTTCCGCCACTCGCCAGGTACAGGGAGGGGCGGTGGGACAGAGGCTGAAGAGTGTGTGTGCTATTGTATCCCATGTTGATCTTCAGCACCTCTCTCTTGCGTGTATGTTCGTGTGTGCGCTCATGCAGGCATTCTAGGAACAATACAACCCTTTCTGTCACACAAGCTAAAATGTCTAAGTTGTGAATCAAACGGAAGAAGCTAGTGGGTGTTGGTGCAAGTGGGACACAGGCCGATATTCATTTTGGTGGGTGCGTGTAAGATTTATTTAGAAAGTGAAACTGGAGGTTAAGTGCAGGGCTGTGCATCCGGAAGAAGTAGCTGTCCTAGGGCCCTAAAAAAATCCCTGATGCAGAGAACGTGGACAGAATCAGATAATCTAGACAATAAAATGTAATTCAACAATGTAAAACAAAATGTATTGATCTTAGTAGTGAGTCAACGAAATGTAGTGAAAATGAATTAATTTGCCCAGGTTTATCATAAGACATGACCAGAATGCATCAGTGATTTGTATGTCCTGCAACTTTCTGAAGAGGCACCGAGAATTCCCCCGTCTGTGCACGCAGTTACCACTTTGTGTAAGCTGTTAGCAATGATGCTAATGAAAACAGTCTTCTGGTAGACGGAAAGACTTTCCCAAAAACCTTCTAAATTAAATGTTAACTGCAAAGCCTATGCCTACTTGGCAGAATGATATGACTATTTGCATCAATCCAGTGGGTGTTTGTTTTGCAAAACAAATCATAACAAAAACACAGCTGAACAGCCTCTTGCTAGGTGTGCGCTGGGTTTAAAGGGTAACTACACTCAAAAGTTCCCCAAAAAATTCCCAGACCTCAAAAGTGGTCTCTTATGTGGTTTAAGCATTGTTGTGGGGAAAACGGAGACCTGGAAAAACTCTACGGAATTTGGGTAAATAAAACTAACTGTAATCAGGCAAGAAATTAAACAAATTTTATATGGCCCTACTGACCTTAGCTGTGTTGAGGTGATTTGGCCGACCACACACTTCAGTCTAGAGGCAAGGCCTAGGGTGCATGTCAATAGTCTGAGGTGGCTTGCTCTTCTCGTCTTGTCTCTTTGTCACTGATGGAAACAGGTGAAAACAGTATGGTGAATGCTTACCAGATATTTGTTGTTATTATTCTATCCTTAATTTGCACTGATGTGAAAGAAATAGGAGACAAGGAAAGGAAACCTTGTTTGACTCTTGAGATGCACCCTGCAGCTCAGGGCCTTTTCAGGGGACTGAGCTAGCGTTATACCTCCTGATATGATCGCCAGGAGACAAACTGTCTCAATACATCTTCAGTGAATTTTGATGTTCGTAGTCTTCTACACTAAACAAAAATATAAAGATTTTAGTTACAGTTCATATAAGGAAACCAGGCAATAGGAATGTATTTCAATCAATGGATTTTACATGACTGAGAATACAGCTCTGCATCTGTTCCTCACAGATACAGTCCCTTTAAAAAAAGGTTGGGGCGTGTTACAGAAAACCCAGTCAGTATCCGGTGTGACCACCATTTCCCACATCTCCTTCACATAGAGTTGATCAGCCTGTTGATTGTGGCCTGTACAATTTTGTCCCACTCCTTTTCAATGGCAAACAAATTTGTTCGCAAAGTTTGAGAGACATAAGCTTTTTGTGCATATGGAACATTTCTGTGATCTTTTATTTCAGCTCATGAAACATGGGACCAACACTTTACATATTCTTGTCCAGTGTATTATGTACGCATTACCACAACTTTTCACACCAGGACTGAAAATGCGTGTTTTATTTAGCTATATATTCTGATCTGTTTATTTGTCTTATTTGAACAGGTCTCCTGGCATCTCTTCAGGGCACTCTCAGTAACCCCTCCTTGCAGTCCTCGCTAAGCAACCCCAACATCCAATCATCTCTCAGTAGCCACTCCTTGCCCAACTCCCTCAGCTCCACCTCCTTGCACTCGTCGCTTAGCAACCCATCCCTGCAGTCCTCCCTTAGTTCCTCCCCCTCCCTTCAGTCTTCACTCAGCAACCAATCCCTGCACTCCTGCCTAAGCAACTCCTCCCTGAGTGGCCAGTCCCTCCAGACCGCAGCCAGTAACCCTAGTTACAGTAGCGGGGTGGGAGGGTCTGGCTCGTGCGCCTCTTATTCGCCATTGTTAACTAGCCAGGGGCAGTCGCCTCTCAGCACGTCGCCACGGAGACGAGCCCAGCTCTCCCCTCTGATCCTACCCATGGGAGGGGAGTCTCGCCGGCACCACTCCAAACAGTTCTCCCCCACCATCTCTCCTAACTTGTCCTCCATAACACAGGTAATGTCTACCTACGTTCTCCTTTTACCATGACTTAATCATAGGCCAGAATAAGCACTGCCCTGGGGTTGGGCGGTATCCAGATGTTCATACCTTCATGCCGTTCCTGTGCTGCACACAAAACAAATAGTAGATGTCAGGGATCTTGATCCAGCAGTGGATTTGTCTCTGCTGTAACCAAGAAGATTGATCTTGCAAGCTAGCCACTTAGTTAGCCAAAAGAGCCTGACTAGATGTTAATTACTTCTCTCTCTGGTTGGAACTGCGCTATGCCATAATGTGGACGCCACGGAGCCGGTGCGAGATATGGCTCGGAAAACGTACCTCATTCCAGGGATGGGAGATGGCGCTGTACTTCTAATTATGATGAATCGAGAAGATTGAAATACTGCTAGTTTTTAAGTAAACTGCCCTTTTCGTCAGCATGCAAGGGTAGCTAATGCTGTTTTATCTATTAACCTAGTGCACAAGTTGACTGTAGGTGTTTATTTAAAAATAACAAGTATTCAAATTGATGAAAAAACTAACTCAATTGTTTTGACGTATTGAAAATCATGCCATGGGTATTTCAAAAATACCCCAGTATATAGTTTATACTGTATCCAGCTCAAGCCTACATGGCACCATAACATTGGCTGACCTGCATGCCAATTGAGTGTGTATTCCATTTCCAATCAATGTGTTTATCTCCTGCCAGGGCGTCCCTCTGGACACCAGCAAACTGCCCATGGACCAGAGGCTCCCTCCCTACCCCTTCAGCCAACCCCAGCAGCAGCAGCATCATCAGCCAGGTCCTCCAACATCCCAGCAGGCCTCTCAGGCAGGACAACAGGTCTCCCAGCCGTCCGTGGTACTACAACAACAACAACAACAGCAGCATCAACACCAACATCATCAGCTGCATTTGCAATACCAGCTGCACCAGCAGCAACGTGCCCAGTCTCAGCAGGCCCTCCAGCAGCTGCACCTTCAGAACCTGCGCAATGTCCAGAACCAGCAGCACCTGCAGCAGCACCATAGGGTGTCAGTCAAAATTGAGAAGCAGGGTGAGCAGGGCCAGAACTCCCAGTGCCTGCAGATGCAAGACCTCCAGTCGACCCAGCAACAACAACAGGACCAGCAAGACCAACAGCAGCAGATGGAGCAGCAAAGGCAGCAGGGAAGTCTTCCCCAGCTGCAGCACATCAGCCACTCCCTGGCCACAGACCTGGGCCTCTACAACGTGAGTAGAGTCAGTGCCAGCCCATACACACAACACACTCCTGCCAATTGGCCGAATAAAGCCACAATTTCCTCTGTCCTCCTACTATCGGTCCGTCACGGTTAACCTACCTCACCACTCTGGGACAGAGGGGCATGACAGCCAGCGTGGGCTGATATCTTTGTAAACGCATGGTTTTAAAGCAAGCGCAATGTTGTGATAGAAACTGCGGTCAACTAGAATGATCCGGATGATGTAATCATCTGCACATCTATTATGAAGACCATAACAAGTATCAGCCTGATGGCTTCTGGTCACACCAGGACATATTTTAAGAGTTCACTCTGTCATCTAACTAGAATTAGCTCACTATTATGTATTGTATATTTATATAATCAGCTGATTTATTTATACATTTGGCCATGCAAATTAGTGTGTGACATCCTCAAGTATCAAATAGTATAATATCTTTCTCTTTACACATGACACATTACTCTGCTGTCATGGGATATACAGTACCAGTCAAAAGTTAGGATTTTTTTCTTCATTTTTACTATTTTCTACATTGTAGAATAAAAATGGTAAACAAATCTAAATCTATTTTATATTTAAGATTCTTCAAAGTAGCCACCCTTTGCCTTGATGACAGCTTTGCACACTCTTGACATTCTCTAAACCAGATTCATGACTGCATTTCAATTTGTTGAAAGTGAATTTGTGGAATTTATTTTCTTAATGCATTTGAGCCAATCAGTTGTGTTGTGACAAGGTAGGGCTATCTTCTGTATACCACCCCTATCTGGTAAAATACCAAGACCATATTATGGCAAGAACAGCAAGTAAGCAAAGAGAAACGACAGTCCATCATTACTTTAAGACATTAAGGTCAGTCAATATGGTACATTTCAAGAACTTTTAAAGTTTCTTCTAGTGCAGTCACAAAAAACGTCAAGCTTTATGATGAAGCTGGCTCTCATGAGGACTGCCACAGGAAAGGAAGACCCAGAGTTACCTCTGCTGCAGAGGATACTAAAGGACATCAATAATAAGAAGAGACTTGCTTGGGCCAAGAAACACGAGCAATGGACAATAGACCGGTGGAAATCTACTTTGGTCTGATGAGTCCAAATTTGAGATTTCTGGTTCCAACCGCTGTGTCTTTGTGGGACGCAGAGTAGGTGGAAAGATTATCTCTGCATGTGTGGTTCCCACCGTGAAGCATGGAGGAGGAGGTGTGATGGTGTGGAGGTGCTTTGTTGGTGACACTGTCTGTGATTTTAGAATTCAAGGCACACTTAACCAGCATGGCTACCACAGCATTCTGCAGCAATATGCCATCCCATCTGGTTTGCACTTGGGATAAGGTGTTATCTAGTGAGTTGTAAAACTAAATGCATTCAACCAAAATGTCTTCCGCATTTAACCCAACCCCTCTGAATCAGAGATGTGCGGGGGGGCTGCCATAACCGACATCCATTTCTTCGGTGCCCGGTGAACAGTGGGTTAACTGCCTTGCTCAGTGCCAGAACGACAGATTTTTACCTGGTCAACTCAAGCTTAGTGGGACTATCATTTGTTTTTCAACAGTACAGTGACCCAAAACACACCTCCAGGCTGTGTAAGATATATATTTCACCACAAAGGAGAGAGATGGAGTGCTGCACCAGATGATCTGGCCTCCACAATCACCCAAACTCAAACCAATTGAGATGGTTTGGAATGAGTTCAACCGCAGAATGAAGGAAAAGAAGCCAACAAGTGCTCAGCACACAGTTGAAGTCGGAAGTTTACACACACCTTAGACAAATACATTTAAACTCAGTTTTTCACAATTCCTGACATTTAATCCAGGAAAAAAATCCCTGTTTTAGGTCAGTTAGGATCACCACTTTATTTTAATAATGTGAAATGTCCGAATAATAGTAGAGAGAAGGATTTATTTCAGCTTTTATTTCCTTCATCACATTCCCAGTGGGTCAGAAGTTGACATACACTCAATTAGTATTTAGTAGCATTGCCTTTAAATTGTTTAACTTGTTATGGCTGCAATCCCGATATCGGGATAAGTGTCATCAACAACCGCTGAATAGCATAGCGCTACATACAATAAATATTACTATAAATATTTATATTCATGAAATCACAAGTGTAATATAGGAAAACACAGTTTAGCCTTTTGTTAATCCACCTGTCGTGTCAGATTTTGAAATTATGCTTTACAGCGAAAGCAATCCAAGCGTTTGTGTAAGTTTATTGATCGCACAATAAAAGATTGAGTACATGGCAGGGGTAGCCTAGTGGTTAGAGCATTGGACTAGTAACCGAAAGGTTGCAAGTTCAAATCCCCGAGCTGACAAGGTACAAATCTGTCGTTCTGCCCCTGAACAGGCAGTTAACCCACTTCCTAGGTCGTCATTGAAAATAAGAATTTGTTCTTAACTGACTTGCCTAGTAAAATAAATAAAATAAAACACTTAGCATCAGGTAGCTCGGTCACAAAAATCAGAAAAGCAATCAAATTAATTGTTTACCTTTTGATCTTTGGATGTTTTCACTCACGAGACTCCCAGTTAAACAACAAATGTTCCTTTTGTTCTATAAAGATTATTTTTAGAACCAAAATACCTCCGTTTGTTTGTCGCGTTAGGTTCCGAAATCCACAGGAAAGAGTGGTCACGAAAACGCAGACACAAATTCCAAATAGTTTCCATAATGTCCACAGAAACATGTCAAACGTTTTTTATAATCATTCCTCAGGTTGTTTTTAAAATATATAATCGATAATATATCAACCGCAAATGTCTTTCACAGTAGGAGAGGGGAAAACCATGGCTGTCCAAATTCTGTTTGCACGAGCAAAACTCATGTGACCACTTGACGCGATGTTATCGTTCTGGCTCATTTTTCAAAATAAAAGCCTGAAACTATGTCTGAAGACTTGACACCTTGAGGAAGCGATAGGAAAAGGAATCTGGTTCATATCCCTTTAAATCCAGCAAAGGGAGGCTATGGAGTTTTCAAAATAGAAGCCACTTCCTGTTTTGATTTTCCTCAGGGTTTTGCCTGCAATATCAGTTCTGTTATACTCACAGACAATATTTTGACAGTTTTGGAAACTTTAGTGTTTTCTATCCAATACTACTAATAATATGTATATATTAGCATCTGAGACTGAGGAGCTGGCCGTTTTACAATGGGCACCTTTTCATCCAAGCTACTCAATACTGCTCCTGCAGCCATAAAAAGTTAACTTGGGTCAAACGTTTCGGGTAGCTTCCACAAGCTTCCCACAATAAGTTGGGTGAATTTTGGCCCATTCCTCCTGACAGAGCTGGTGTAACTGAGGCAAGTTTGTAGGCCTTTGCTCACACAAGCCTTTTCAGTTCTGCCCACACATTTTCTATAGGATTGAGGTTAGGGCTTTGTGATTGCCACGTCAATACCTTGACTTTGTTGTCCTTAAGCCATTTTGCCACAACTTTGGAAGTATGCTTGGGGTCATTGTCCATTTGGAAGACCCATTTACGACCAATCTTTAACTTCACAGTAGGAGAGGGGAAAACAATGGCTGTCCAAATTCTGTTGCACGAGCAAAACTCATGTGACCACTTGATGCGATGTAGACCTCTACTGTCTTGAGATGTTGCTTCAATATATCCACATACTTTTCTGACCTCATGATGCCATCTATTTTGTGAAGTGCACCAGTCCCTCCTGCAACAAAGCACCCGCGCAACATGATGCTGCCACCCCCGTGCTTTACGGTTGGGATGGTGTTCTTTGGCTTGCAAGCCTCCCCCTTTTTTCTCCAAACATAACGATGGTCATTATGGCCAAACAGTTCTATTTTTGTTTCATCAGACCAGAGGACATTTCTCCAAAAAAGTATGATTTTTGTCCCCATGTGCAGTTGCAAACCATAGTCTGGCATTTTTATGGCGGTTTTGGAGCAGTGGCTTCTTCCTTGCTGAGCAGCCTTTCAGGTTTTGTCGATATAGGGCTCGTTTTACTGTGGATATAGATACTTTTGTATCCGTTTCCTCCAGCATCTTGACAATGTCCTTTTGCTGTTTTTCTGGGATTGATTTGCACATTTCGCACCAAAGTACGTTAATTTCTAGGAGACAGAACGCATCTCCTTCCTGAGCGGTATGACAGCTGTGCGGTCCCATGCTGTTTATACTTGCATACTATTCTTTGTACAGATGAACGTGGTACCTTTCAGGCATTTGGAAATTGCTCCCAAGGATGAATCAGACTTGTGGAGGTCTACAATTCTTTTTATGATGTCTTGGCTGATTTCTTTTGATTTTCCCCATGATGTCATGCAAAGAGGCACTGAGGTTGAAGGTAGGCCTTGAAATACATCCAATACATCCACAGGTACACCTCCAATTGACTCAAAGGATGTCAATTAGCCTATCAGACGCTTCTAAAGCCATGACATAATTTTCTGGAATTTTCCAAGCTGTTTAAAGGCACAGTCAACTTCTGACCCACTGGAATTGTGATACAGTGAATTTTATGTGAAATCTGACTGTAAACAATTGTTGGAAAAATTACTTGTCATGCACAAAGTAGATGTCCTATCCGACTTGCCAAAACTATAGTTTGTTAATAAGAAATTTGTGGAGTGGTTGAAACACTTAAGTTGGAGTCAATAAAACTCGTTTATGTAAACTTCCGACTTCAACTGTATGTGGGAACTCCTTCCAGACTGTTGGAAAACCATTCCAGGAAAACCTCATGAAGCTGTTTGAGAGAATACAAAGCTGTCATCAAGGCAAAGGGTGGCTACTTTGAAGAATCTCAAATATAAAATATAATTTCATTTAACACTTTTTTTTGGTTTCTACATGATTTCTTATTTCATGGTTTTGTGTTCACTGTACAATGCAGAAAATAGATAAAAATATAGAAAAACCCATGAATGAGTAGGTGTTCTAAAAAGAAATTGACTGGTACTGTATTTATTAAACAGAACTTGGGCTATTCAGGAGGCCTTATTATTTTAACCTCTGCTCAATAATTTCCTTCTCAATGCTTCACATTTCCTGGACCTGTATAGTTTCTCAATACATTTCCAATGCTCACTCAAGTCGGCTCCATAACTAGCCACTGGAGATTGTTTCACAACTTCCTTCTGACATATGATGTCATTGAACATGCGCACAAGTTTATTTCGCTGCAGAATGTGCTAGGTGGAACTTAAGAGGGGACGCTGGTGTCATGCCCAAGTGAGGTGAAATGGATCCTGGGCTCTGTTGTTGAATGGCTCTATTAATAGCAGTCCAGAGAGCAGACTATCTTTGTGTGCTGGGGGGTTGTGAAATTGGCACCACAGTGAAATTGGCCTGTAGGATGTAGCATCAATGATGACCCACTTCATTACTACAATACATATTGTAGGTGATGTTACTCAACATAACTTGGTATGACGTGTTGTTCTGTCTTTACACTAAAGTACCTGTGTTTTGTGTTGTAGGACACATTACTGTTAAACTCTCTGTTGAATGATCCCTACCTGGGCCTGCAGATCGCCTCCAGACAGAACCAGCAGGTATACTATTTCTGCAGACACTTTATTTCTCTCTGGCTCATATTTATATTGACTACTGCACCTCTGCTTTCATTGCTGAGTTCTGTTATACTGTGTTTGTTTGCCTGAGTTCACGTTTGGTGTTTTGTTCCCGTCTCAGTTCAACATGGAGACTCCGGGAGACAGCCTGTCATTCAACCATGGTGGCTTGGGCTGTGGGAGTGGTGGAAAAGACCAGGAGGAATCCTACCACTCCAACCATGGCTTCCTGGAGCTCCACGATTCAGGGGATAGGCAGCACCTTAACAACCAGAACTTTGGGGGAGAGGGATGCCACAACGTCCCTAACATCATCCTCACAGGTGAGATATGAGCTACCACTTCGGCTATTTCTCCCTTGTAGGAGAGGAATGCTTTCCTACAACTAACACTAATCCTGAGTGGCTCAGTGGGTATAGTATGGCACTTAAAATGTCAAGGGTTGTGGATTCGGTTCCTGCTGGGGCCACCCATTCGAAAATGTATGCGCACATGACTGTAAGTCACTTTGGATAAAAGCGTCTGCTAAATGGAACATTTATTATTATGTATTACTAGCCCTCTTTTCTTTCTTCACCAGGAGACAGTTCGTTGGGCCTCTCCAAGGAGATCGCCAGCGCACTGTCCCACGTGCCAGGGTTTGAGATGGACTCCTTTGCCCTGGACGACCCCCTCAGGATGGACCCTCTGGCCCTTGAAGGGCTGGGCATGCTGGATGGGGACCTCATGCTGACCGACCCCGCCGTGGAAGACTCCTTCCGCTCCGACCGCCTCAAGTGACCCCCCCCCCCCCCCGGCCTGGAGTGGATGCGGAGGGAAGGGGCTTGGAACAACCCCGGGCTGAAGCAGAACAGGTGGGGTTGAGCCCCGCTTTGCTTCCCCCTCCTTGGCGATTGACCCAACCACAGGATCTGCAAATACGAGGTTGTGGGAGGTTTTGGACAGTCTAGTGCAGGGTTCTCTGACTGGTCCTGGAGAGAAACTGGGGAGCAGGCTTTTGATCCATCATAGTACTAATATACCTGTCAAATAATCAGCTAATCAGTCTTCAATCTGGACCTTGATTATTTGAATTGTGTGTGTTAGTCCTGGGCTTGAATAGAATTCTACATGCTCTCCAGGACCAGAGTTGGAGGCACCTGGTCTAGTGGGGACCTCTCCACATGCTTTTTGTGAGGTGATGTGGTGGTGGGGAAGGTTGGAGGACAGGACTGACATGTCAGTGGTGGAGCAAGTTTGTTAAAGGTTCTTTCCGCTACATCCAGGCATTTATCGAAAACGCACTTATGATGCTTAAGAGAAAAAAATTGGCATTAGCTTGTACGAGTCTTATCTGCATGTAAACAAATGCACTTCGGATAATGCATAAATGCAGGGATCACGCATGAGGTCAGTTACACTTGAAAATGCCGTCTTGAAAACCATACAATATGCATTCTATAAGACAGGACTTTTCCGACTGGTATTTCGGCTTTGTCTGTCGGTGTTCCATCATTCCAACGCCAGTATGGGGAGGCTGGAATATCAGCTATGTTTGCCATCATTCTACTGCAAGAACATACAGTAGATCTGGGGTATTTTATGGATTACATCAACCCAACCAGAGACTGTTCAACCAATAGTGGCCAATTGACATGTCATTAAGTGTTTCTATTTTATTTAACTTTGGTGAAGGTAATTCAGTGGCGGACCTTTCTAGCTATAGTTCAGATAGAATTCTGTGTTTCAACGGACAAAGAGAAGAAAGTGTGTTTTTGGAGAGGTGACTTTCTCAGTCCCTTGGGACAAGTTGGCACTTACGGGGTCATTTTAGTGTCTGGACAGCATATTTGTCTGTAAGATTATCACAGTCTGTGTTCTAGACCCAGCTAAATTGACCTTTCTCATTTGACGTCTGTTAACTCGAATCGTCTTGATCGTTCCGTATCTAAAAAATAACTAAATCGATCGTCTAAGGATATTGTCCTCATATTGAATCAAGTAGTCCTTAGAGTCCATTATCCTGTCTATTAAAAACAACACATAAAATAACACATTTCACTGCACCTATCTGGTGTATGTGACAAACATTTCTGTATATATATTTTTTTATATATGTCCCAACATGGCAGCTGTTGCCATTCTGCCAGCCTGCTTCTAAACCATGGAGCTTCTCTGTAAGTTTAAGCCGTGGACCTTTTGCTATGTACCACCTCTGTGTGCCTGCTATTCTGCTAGCTCCCCCTTAGATCTTAGACCTACCCTCTTCTACACATTCCCTTTGAAGCAACTAGGGACTGTTTGTTTTTAAATGTGTACTATTCACAAAGTGTCTGCCTTCCATCAAGAGAATTGGCATTGTTGACATGAAAAAGAAAGAGGGGACAAAAGCCCTCAATACATTTCAATGACATGAGTTATATGTTTTATCATTGAGTAATTGGGAAACGACAAGGCCAAAACCATGTGAATGCATAGCAACATTTGTGCCATAGTATGTATTGTAACTGTTACTACTATCCTAAGGCCTTGGAGCTTTAGTGTCCGTTTTAGTCAGGTAATCCTAGCCACTGTGATTGACACCTCTAACCCCTCCCACCTGCTGCACCTGTCCTGCCACTGCAAGGGCCATAGCCAGATTATAGTAACATATTTTTATGTAACAAATTAGTTATTACTATGAAGTTTTATTTTTTAATTAAAGGTGGTCTTTGTATATAAATGTATAAATAACTGAATATATTTAAGAAGAGAAGCCGTTTGGTTCCACAACACCCTGAAACCGGTTGCATGATTTGAAAAGCAACAGATTCTGAACAATGTAGTCCATTTGCTATGCAAAATGTTCTTGTGCATGTCTTGTGACTGTCTGGGAGTTGTCAAATACAATTTTTCAGATAGTACATTTGCATCATACTATTGTAGCGAAAATACATTTTTTGTAAAATATTTTTTTGCGTTTTTAAATTGTCATTTTGCTTTGGTGACAATTTGATATTGGTGTCTAAAGACTACTGTAAGTTTGACATTGTGTGGCAGCAACAGGAAGTTAGAGCGCTTGAGATAATATCGTTTAACTTTCATAATGACAAAGATTATGGAAATCAGCCCTTCTTTCCAGTGTGGACTGAAAGAGGCCATGTTTGACAGACTTAATAAAACACAAGCGTTGCAACTTGGATATAGAAAGCTGTATGCAACTGTTACATCATAGATTTGTGGTAACATCCATCCTAAAATGAAGTAGTGCTGTTCTGAAGTTGTGGTAACATAGTTTAACCCCCTTATTGACAGATATTGAAGTACCTCTAATTACCGGTGTGCTTTATTTCTACCATATTGCTTTTACACTGATCATATGAGCCAAATGCAAATCTGTTTTGACAGGGAGTGGTTTGAGTATCAAACCTATGGAAAAACCTATTCACTACGGCCTCCTATCCAACAGTAATATTGTGGGTTTGCAAAGTCCCCTTTTACCACTGTGAGCCAACGTTGTGCCTTGGTGTATATCTTGCTTCTTACTAGGCTGGTGGTATTGGCAAGCCACAAGTCGTTTTGAGGAGCCATAATAATCCATTTCCAATTTAGCCATTAATGAGGGGAGGTATAAAAATAAAGTTAGCGTGAAAATCATTTTTGAAAGTGTTTCTGCATTGCTTAGTCCTGTGTTCCCTATTTTCTGTGGCATGTTTCCTGTATTTTCTGATTTTGTTTAGTACTGCACTGTGGACCATTCCCAACCAAAACTGAAAATATTATTTTGAAGTGATATTTGAATTGATAGGCTATATAATGGAGATTTGAATGAGGCTTTTTTAAATTGGACTGAAGAGTGGATGAAATGTCTTGTCTGTTTAGAAGGAATCATGTAAGTGTGGCTAGTATATTTTAGATTGGGTCTGAAGGGTATTCTGATGAAGTACCAGTTAGTTTCAGAGTCAGCGCTGGCAGTTGACTCAAGAGGTGTGATGATTATATGATCTCTATCTTCACCTGGTGTGAGAACAGACATGAAATGCAGAGAAAGTCATTTTACTGTTATTCTGCACATTGTCATTTGAAGACCCAAGAGCACGCCCGCCATTGGTAGTCCTGCTTGATTAGTCCAGGGTGAAGCATGTTTGCTCTACCAGTTGTTTGATTTAGAATCTGTGACAATGTTACGCAATGCCTCAGAGAAATATCAGTCACTTTTCTTCAGGTTATATATATATATTTTAACTTTTTTATTTAACTAGGCAAGTCAGTTAAGGACAAATTCTTATTTACAATGACTGCCTAGCCCGGCCAAACCCTAACGACGCTGGGCCAATTGTGTGCCGCCCTAAGGGACTCCCCATCACGGCCGGTTATGATACAGCCTGGAATCAAACCAGGGTCTGTAGTGACGCCTCAAGCACTGTGATGCAGTGCCTTAGACCGCTGTGCCACTCGGGAGCCCAAAATTATCATGTGTATCCCAAAGTTTGATTATCTACACTGCAGTTTTTTTTACTGCGAAAAGGAGCAATAATTGCTCATGGTTTCCCCCTCTGCATTAGTTAGTTATACCAAGTGAATTTGTCTCACATCTTGGCAATTCTTCACAGCTGCAAATTGATGCTTCAGCTGTCATGCCTTTAGAAAGCAATAATAATGTGGTCGTTTTGTAGGCACTAACAGAGCTAGGCTATGGAGAAATTATTTTGGGGTTTGTTTTGATAAACACATCAGGTCTGTGTGGAGAACACAGGCTTGGGAGATCTTATTTTTTGTTCTATGAGATCATCTATCACCAAGTTATTTTTTTTGTAAATTTTGAAGCATTTATGTAATCAAAATAGGCTTCATAATTCATAAAGGTTGTGTATAGACATGTGTTAACCTCGGACCTTATTTTCGGCGTTTATCCCCAAACCACATTCATTTCCTCCAGGATGATAGCTAGGAACGGCTGAACGAACCTGAGGCTTAATTTCCGATTTTTAAGACTACAAGGAGGCTGCGCTAACAACTTCATTGATCTCTCAGCATCTGTGTTATGCAGTAACGTTGTAGTTGAAGACCATGCACGGCAATAACATTGCCACTAGGGGTTGCTGTTGAACAGTGAAGCTATGTGTGATAGGGATCAGTCAGATGGCCATATTAATTGCTGTGTTATTGTTCAGTGAATTCTACGGTTGTAGTTAACGTTTTTGCTTCATGTTTAGGGTCAAAACCATATGTATTTTGCGTTTTCAGAGTAATTACATTTAAATGTTTATTTTAAACTTGTAATATCCAGGGAACCCATCGATGTTGTAAATAATGTTCCTAAACCACTGTGCATCTTAAACCTAACAAGAAAATATTTGTACCTTTCACATTATTTTACAAAAAATAAAGCATATAAAAAATTCTGTCACAGGCTGCTTTTATATTGTATTATTATCCGCGTTGTCATAACAGATTAACTGGTCTCCAGTACAATGACAGCTGCATGCACGCGGGTGTCCACCAAATTGTTTTTACTCTCGCAATTTCCTTTCCTCTAGTTTTATAATGAATATTACCACAGCAAACCATGTTTTTAAATGCATAACAATAGACTGCAGGGAGTTTCACAAATGAATAACTAGTTTGTATTAGCGAAATAGTAGCGCAAGTGTCTGTGTTCTGAGAGCTCTTTCGGTCTGTGGCACTGGAAGTACGACAGTGTTTTAGTTTCCCATCTCGACCGCAGGAGCTGTTGGCAGCTAACCTCCCGACCAGCCAGCAAGAAGCGGACTGATACGACATCTACACTGGCTCTAATTAGAAACCGACTCCATGGTACACACGACCTCCAACATGGACGCTAAATGTCTAAATATGACCTAAGCAGGATGATATCCAAAGTGAGCAATCGGAACTGCCAGCAAGGATTACAAGGTAAATAGATTGCTAGTTAAATAGTGGTAGTGTCCCCATAATATTTTGTTAGCTAGCTAGGAGGCTAAGTAACGTTAGCTAGCTAATGCTTGCAACTGCTTTGGATTAATGTCACACAATTCAGGTATGGTGCGCCAGCGGTGACAACTCAAACCCAAATCCCCTCTCGATTTGTTTTATTCGAAACCCACAATAATAGTTGTTACCCATTTATACCAACGTATCTGTGGCCGTAGTGCTGCGCTAACCGGCTAATGTGCGAAGCCATACAACAGTAACGTTAGTGTGTAACGTCAGGCTATTTCTGGGTGTAACGTTAGGCTATTGTCGTGATCCAATGAGTGGTACCAAGCATTGACCCACATGTATGTGGCTTTTAAAGCAATTAAATGTTGGTAGTTATACTACATCGCCTGGTGCTCCCTGCCCCTAGTCCAAAATATCAATATGTTGCCAGCGCGGACATTAATCAATTTCACGTTGTACTGAGCGTGCATCACGTTTTGCATTGGAACGCATTTCTCTACATTTGCCATCTCATATACTGTGTTGTCCATTCATGGTACTTTGTGGATTATGAAAATGCATTATGTCCATTTGTCGTGTTTCTGCTTGAGTATTCAGCATACATAAATCCTGCAAACGCCTCATATTCCACGACGATTTGGGAATACCAGTTGCGTAGCGCAGTTTCGTGGGCCCCTAAAGGTTCGAAGCAATATTTATTCAGAATATTGACCAGGAAAAATATTGACTTCAATCATTGACGGAGTTGACAACAGATACTCAAGACAGACACAGTTGTTAATCTTAAACTTTTTAAACATTTTTTAAAAATATAAATACATTTGTAAAATATAGAAAATTATTAATTTGAAAATACCCTATTCAAAACAACCATTATATGAGATCTTCAGGCATTCTGATGGAATTTGTTTTACGGATTTGACAAAAATAGTACATTTTTCGTCTTTATTCAAGTGGTATACACAGACCGTATCAAAAAAAAATTCAACAGTTGCTTTATGATTCTAGAACCTAACTAAGTATAGTGTATTTGAACAAGGAATATGATGTCCATGTCTCAAGGCTTAAAAATTATTCTTTAATCTATCTCCTCCCCTTCATCTACATTGATTGAAGTGGATTTAACAAGTGACATCATAGCTTTCACCTGGTCAGTCTGTCATGGAATGTTTTGTATAGTGTCGGTCTCATGGCATGGTCTCACTATCTGTTCCTGATGTTTAAACATTGCTGTGTTACAAACCCCTGTTGTTAAAATAACAATTTGCACATGTCATATTTTATTTAACCTTCATTTAACTAGGCATGGCAGTTAAGAACAAATTCTTATTTTCAATGACGGCCTAGGAACATTGGGTTAACTGCCTTGTTCAGTGGCAGAAGGACAGATTTTTACCTCGTCAGTTCAGGGATTCAATCTAGCAACCTTTCAGTTACTGGCCCAACGCTCTTACCACTAGGCTACCTTCCGCCCCTGAGCTCAATTTCGACATGCTGTCAGTAATCCTCACCATCTATTCTTGCCCTTTTCATTCCTTACAGATTACTCAATTCCAGACAAAATATAATAAATACGATTTCAACTTGACACACTTAGATTTTCATGTAGGGGAAAATAAGCTGTAGATGTGTGGGCCTACTTTGTTGTGGTGTACTGAGCTCACATAGAGAAGCACCCTGTCTAAATGTATCGAGAAGTTGTGGGCACAGGTTTGGCAAGATGGTTCAGACGATACGTTTCTTTACACTAATTTCTAAAATGGAGATGAGCTATTCTAAGTAGTAGAGGAACTGAGCCTACCTGACATGAAATTAGTAATATTGCAACTGCTATTTGCTGCTGGCTGGCCTACTTAGCTGCAACTCATAGACAACGGAGGCTTGCATTGTTGTTTGTTCCATATCTTCGTCACTCATTTTCCACTAGTGTAAGGTTAGATTAACCATGCGCCAACTAATTTACTCAGCATTGATTTAGCAAAACACATTTGGTACAGTACCATCTTAATTCCTATACCTAGTTTGGGATCTTCATAAAGAATAGCCTCTAACGACTTTGTAACACAAAAGTTTAGCCATACATTTATGAAGGTCATGCAGGATAATGTGTGTTTCTTTGGGGAAGTCTTTTTGTGACACAACTAAAATTCTACTGACTATGTTTCCACCTATCGTCCCAAAACCCATATGGCATAGTGACAACTTTCTCAAAACCCCCATGAATCTAAAGCACTCAATGTAGCCCAGTAGTAGAATTTGGGACATAGTTTCCAGAGGGTACTCTCAGTCCTCATTTAGGCCTACCTATCAGCTTTTGCTAAATATACCTCTCTATGGCTCTCCAGTGTTCTTTCACAGACTCCTCCTCCTCATGTCAGTAGACAGTAGTCTGTCTGCATGATACCTGAGATTGTGATCACACCTGGGACCTGTCACCTCTTGTTAGGGGTTTGTTACAGCTGGGGAATGTTTCTTGAAGAAAGGCACCTCAAAGCAACACATTGTCAGTGTTTATAACTTTCACTAGGGTTGGGGGTCAATTACATTTAAATTCAGTCAAGAAATTCAAATTCCAGAATTGAAGGTTGCTTTTTACTTTGAATTATGATTTTTCAATTTCTGAAAATAATCTGAATGCTCAAATTATAGTCTGAGCCTAGTCTCCAACAGTCTGTGCCTCACTTCTTACCTACTCTCCTCAGCATTCCACCTTTAGTGTTTACACTACCTCCCAGGACTCCCAGTTCCCATTCACATCATATCTCATTGCAGAGGTAGGCTATGCTTTGTGCATGAGGGATTGCGTATGTTTCTGCTTAACATTTCACATTAGTGCTACATTTACATAAAAGCCTGTAAGTTAATGCAAAATATAATAGTCCATGTCGAATGTCATAACAATGAAGTGGAAACGGAATGTTTAGAAGGAGGAACCAGGGTTTGTCTTGAGACATGTTCAGTTGGCTAATACAGGGAGGGTGTCAGTATGATGTCATCGTACCAGCCAGCAGTCATATTCCATTTCTTCTCAATAGTGAAATTTGGCATCATTCCTCACCAAGTTTATCAAACCACTGACCCTTGCTTTATGACCCAGTGTCACACAGATTCTCCCTCGCCCTCCATTTGGAAAATTTGACCATAATTATATCCTCCTGATTCCTGCTTACAAGCAAAAACTAAAGCAGGAAGTACCAGTGACTCGCTCAATACGGAAGTGGTCAGATGACGCGGATGCTACACTACAGGACTGTTTTGCTAGCACAGACTGGAATATGTTTTGGGACTCATCCAATAGCATTGAGGAGTATACCACCTCAGTCACCTGCTTCATCAATCAGTGCATCGACAACGGCTCAGACAATTCAACGGCTCAGACACAAGAGGTATGTGGCAGGGTCTACAGTCAATTACGGATTACAAAAAGAAAACCAGCCCAGTCACGGAGCAGGATGTCTTGCTCCCAGGCAGACTAAATTAACTTTTTTGCCCGCTTTGAGGACAATACAGTGCCACTGACACGGCCCGCAACCAAAACATGCGGACTCTCCTTCAATGCAGCCGAGGTGAGCAAAACATTTAAACGTGTTAACCCTCGCAAGGCTGCAGGCCCAGACGGCATCCCCAGCCGCGTCCTCAGAGCATGCGCAGACCAGCTGGCTGGTGTGTTTACGGACATATTCAATCAATCCCTATCCCAGTCTGCTGTTCCCACATGCTTCAAGAGGGCCACCATTGTTCCTGTTCCCAAGAAAGCTAAGGTAACTGAGCTAAACGACTACCGCCCCGTAGCACTCACTTCCGTCATCATGAAGTGCTTTGAGAGACTAGTCAAGGAACATATCACCTCCACCCTACCTGACACCCTAGACCCACTCCAATTTGCTTACCGCCCAAATAGGTCCACAGACGATGCAATCTCAACCACACTGCACACTGCCCTAATCCATCTGGACAAGAGGAATACCTATGTGAGAATGCTGTTCATCGACTACAGCTCAGCATTTAACACCATAGTACCCTCCAAACTCGTCATCAAGCTCGAGACCCTGGGTCTTGACCCCGCCCTGTGCAACTGGGTACTGGACTTCCTGACGGGCCGCCCCCAGGTGGTGAGGGTAGGTAACAACATCTCCACCCTGCTGATTCTCAACACTGGGGCCCCACAAGGGTGCGTTCTGAGCCCTCTCCTGTACTCCCTGTTCACCCACGACTGCGTGGCCACGCACGCCTCCAACTCAATCATCAAGTTTGCGGACGACACAACAGTGGTAGGCTTGATTACCAACAACGACGAGACGGCCTACAGGGAGGAGGTGAGGGCCCTCGGAGTGTGGTGTCAGGACAATAACCTCACACTCAACGTAAACAAAACTAAGGAGATGATTGTGGACTTCAGGAAACAGCAGAGGGAACACCCCCCTATCCACATCGATGGAACAGTAGTGGAGAGGGTAGTAAGTTTTAAGTTCCTCGGCATACACATCACAGATAAACTGAATTGGTCCACCCACACAGACATCATCGTGAAGAAGGCGCAGCAGCGCCTCTTCAACCTCAGGAGGCTGAAGAAATTCGGCTTGTCACCAAAAGCACTTACAAACTTCTACAGATGCACAATCGAGAGCATCCTGCCGGGCTGTATCACTGCCTGGTACGGCAACTGCTCCGCCCACAACCGTAAGGCTCTCCAGAGGGTAGTGAGGTCTGCACAACGCATCACCGGGGGCAAACTACCTGCCCTCCAGGACACCTACACCACCCGATGTCACAGGAAGGCCATAAAGATCATCAAGGACAACAACCACCCAAGCCACTGCCTGTTCACCCCGCTATCGTCCAGAAGGCGAGGTCAGTACAGGTGCATCAAAGCTGGGACCGAGAGACTGAAAAACAGCTTCTATCTCAAGGCCATCAGACTGTTAAACAGCCACCACTAACATTGAGTGGCTGCTGCCAACACACTGACTCAACTCCAGCCACTTTAATAATGGAAATTGATGTAAAATATATCACTACATTTAACATTACATTTAAGTCATTTGGCAGACGCTCTTATCCAGAGCGACTTACAAATTGGTGAATTCACCTTATGACATCCAGTGGAACAGCCACTTTACAATAGTGCATCTAAATCATTTAAGGGGGGGGGGGGTGAGAAGGATTACTTTATCCTATCCTAGGTAGGATAGCCACTTTAAACAATGCTACTTAATATAATGTTTACATACCCTACATTATTTATCTCATATGTATACGTATATACTGTACTCTATCATCTACTGCATCTTTATGTAATACATGTATCACTAGCCTCTTTAAACTATGCCACTTTGTTTACATACTCATCTCATATGTATATACTGTACTCGATACCATCTACTGCATCTTACCTATGCCGCTCTGTACCATAACTCATTCATATATTGTTATGTACATATTCTTATCCCTTTACACTTATGTGTATAAGGTAGTAGTTTTGGAATTGTTAGGTAGATTACTCGTTGGTTATTACTGCATTGTCGGAACTAGAAGCTCAAGCATTTCGCTACACTCGCATTAACATCTGCTAACCATGTGTATGTGACAAATAACATTTGATTTGATTCATTTGATTTACATACATTTCCAAACCAGAAGCCATGGATTACAGGCAATATCCACACCGAGCTAAAGGCTAGAGCTGCTGCTATCAATGAGCAGGACAATAATCCGGACGCTAATCCCGCTATGCCCTCAGACAAACCATCAAACAGGCAAAGTGTCAATACTGGACTAAAATTGAATCATACTACACCGGCTCTGACGCATGTCGGCAGTCTTGAAAACTATTATTGATTACAAATGGAAACCCAGCCGTGAGCAGTGATGCGAGCCTACCAGACGAGCTAAATGCCTTTTATGCTCGCTTCGAGGCAAGCAACACTGAAGCATGCATGAGAGCACCAACTGTTCCAGACGACTGTATGATCACACTCTCCGTAGCTGATGTGAGCCAGTCTTTTATACAACATTCACAAAGCCACGGGGCCAGATGGATTACTCAAGGCATGCACGGACCAACTGCCAAGTGTCTTCACGGACATTTTCAACCTCTCTCTGACCGAGTCTGAAATTCCTACATGTTTCAAACAGACCACCATAGTCCCTGTACCCAAGAAAGCAAAGGTAACCTGCCTAAATTATTGCTGCCCCTTAGCACTCAGTAGCCATGAAATGCTTTGAAAGACAGGTCATGGCTCATATCAACACGATCATGCCAGAAACCCTAGACCCACTCCTTTTCGCATACTGCCCCAACAGATCCACAGATGAATCAATCTCAATTGCACTCTGTACTGCCATTTCCCTCCTGGCCAAAAGGAACACCTATGTGAGAAGGCTGTTCATTGACTACAGCTCAGCGTTCAACACCATAGTTCCCACAAATGTCATCACTAAGCTAAGGACCCTGGGATTAAACACCTCCCTCTTGATCCTGGAATTCCTGCCCCCAGGTGGTAAGGGTAGGCAATAACACATCTGCCACGCTGATTCAACACTGGGGCCCCTCAGGGGTGAGTGCTTATTCCCTTCCTGTACTCCCTGTTCACTCACAACTGCGTGGCCAGACACGACTCCAACACCATCACATTTGCTGACGATACAACAGTGGTAGGCCTGATCTCTGGCATCGATGAGATCAGAAAGCTGGCAGTGTGGTGCCAGGTCAACGACCTCTTTCTCAATGTGAGCAAGACAAAGGAGTTCCTGGACTATAGGAATAGGAGGGCCGAACAGGCCCCCATTCACATCGACGGGACTGAAGTGGAGCGGGTTGAGAGCTTCAATTCCCTTAGTATCCACATCACCAACAAACTATCATGGTCCAAATACACCAAGACAGTTGTGAAGAAGACTAAAAAGATTTGGCATGGGTCCCCAGATCCTCAAAACTTTACAGCTGCACCACCGAGAGCATCCTGACCAGTTGCATCACTGCCTAGTATGGCAAGTGCTCAGCATCTAACCGTAAGGCACTACAGAAGGTAGTGCGTATGGCCCAGTACATCCAGGACCTATATACTAGGCGGTGTCAGAGGAAGGACCAACAAATTGTCAGACTCCAGTCACCCAAGTCATAGACTGTTCTCTCTGCTACCGCATAGCAAGCGGTACCAGACCGCCAAGTCGAGGACCAAAAGGCTCCTTAACAGATTCTACCCCCAAGCCATAAGACTGCTGAACAATTAATTAGACTGTCTACACTTTGTTTTTATGCTGCTGCTACTTGCTGTTTATTATCTATGCATAGTCACTTTACAAATGACCTCGACTAACCTGTACCCCCACACATTGGCCCGGTAGCCTCGTTATTGTTATCTACATTTCTTGTTACTTTGATTGTTTTAGTTTTTTTAATACATTTTTTTCTTTACTTTAGTTTATTTAGTGAATATTTTATTAACTCTATTTCTTTAACTGCATTGTTAGTTAAGGCCTTGGAAGTAAGTATTTTAGTGGGGTGGCAGGTAGCCTGGTGGTTAGAGCGTTGAACTTGTAACTGAAAGGTTGCAAGATCAAATCCCAGAGCTGACAATATTAAAAAATCTCTCTCTCCCTATATATATATATATTTTGCATTTGTTGTTCAGCCTCTGAACAAGGCAGTTAACCCACTGTTCCTAGGCCGTCATTGAAAGAAGAATATGTTCTTAAATGACTTGCCTAGTTAAATAAAGGTAACATTTGAAAAATTCATGTTGATGCTTTTTGTATTTGGCACGTGACAAATAAAATTTGATTTGATTCTGAGGAAAGGTTAGAGTCTTTCCCAGATTTGTATGGCCCTCCCTCGTCATCATAAGAAAAGAGGAACGAGGTCTTACATTTGCGTGTTGAAAGTGCTTAGGCAGCTGCCAGAAAGAAATAATACAATCTGAGGAAGTGGCATGTCATCCAACTACTGAATATCAGATTAGGAAGTGGGGGTAGTGTTGGGAGAATATGATGTGAGTAGGTTTGTGGGATGATGCAGGTGGGGTCTACTTCTGGTGGAGTCCAGGTGCAGCCTATATTTGTTATTCCTATCTCCATACTCCACAACAAAGTCAGGTTGGGATGCCGTTGAAACTCAAGCAACTCCTCTGTAAACCTGAAACTGTGTGTCGTGTCAGCCCCTCTCCTCTCATACAGGGTCACTCCTAAAAGCAAACCTGATGTTGTTGAAGAAACAGACTTAGTAACAGTCAGCCAGTCTGTCACCTGTCCAAGAATCTCTCCTTTGTACAGCTGTAACACCAGCATTATACACTGTGCTTTAGGGCCTGGTTCACAATGCTTAGCCCTGTATTGCAACTGTTGGGTCGCCTGCACTCGCATACACTCTGATTTAGCTCTGAGAACAGCTCTATAGCCTTCAGCTCCATTGGCAAACGGCCAATGTCAAGATTATGTAACCATTTGCGATGGATGTCTCCTCTTTTCACTTGCATCCTGTATGGCTAACGCAGTACGAATGACTGTTTTCAAAGCAGAGCATCACTTAAGAATCATACTATGTGTAATATGTTGGACTACTGTATGCTGCGTTATGCAACACAAAGAGGAGAAATTATGTTTTAGTAGGGAAATAGTAGGGAAATGCATGAATATCAGTTATATGCACACACTCACACAGCCTCAAACACAAGCAAACACTGCACCAGCCAGCCACTTTTATAGTCCACCTCTTTCAACGTCAGGGATTATATTGTCCACTGTAATGTAATGATCATCCCACTTGTGCTTGCTAAATCAAACCTGGCGACGCCTCAAAATAAACCTCTCTCTACACTTCCTTCCTCTCCTTTTCTCTTTCTGTCTATCATGCTCTCTGCCACTGCCCTGTCATCTGTCCCTTCAATACTCTCTTCTTCTGCTCATACTTTGTCAGCCCTAGCTGAATATGGCAACCGTCAGTGTGTCACCTACACACACACTTTGCACCTATCCCCCCCTGTCGTACACACAGAGATCCAGTTCTCTTGCTACAGCCTGTAGTTCCTTCCTCTTCCTTTCTCTTTCCAAACTCCATCTCTGCCAGCTAAAGGCACGGTCTGTCCCTCCTATCCACTAAACTAGCATAAACACTTTAGCCACATTACCATAGGGGTTAGGTAAAAGCCCAGTGCATCACAACAAGGAAAAGATAGGTCTTGGAATACCTATCACAATTATTGGCAATTGCCCACACCAACATCTCTAACATTGTCTCGTACCCTACCTACTGCTAAATGTGGATGGATACATCTTGGTTCTAGCGTCTAAAAAAAATTACGGACACTTTTTATTTTCATGGATAGTATATAAAATCGAGATAATGAGACAGTTGGTTGGTGCATCATATTGTAAACTTAAGCCAGCATTGACTGAAGTGCCTTTCATGATGCTCTCAGCCTCTCCCAGTAGGGAGTCTTGGATATTTATAACTTTAGATATCTTAATCTCCTTCAAGTGTCTGTCATTTCTCTCCCATTTCAACAGTTAGGTCTGTCGTCTTCTCCCATGTTGTTTGGCAATAGGCTAATCCTTAAAATGTTGACGTGGCCCACGGGAGACAGTTTTCCAGAAATCCTGAGAAGCTGCTGTTTGTTGAAGTGCTAGTCAGTTATCACACCAATACCTGGAGACGTTTGAATTTGAATTCTAATACTTCATCAACAACAGAGAGAGAAGACGAGAGCTGCTGAAGCTGTCTGAAGCAGGTCTCTTTATTAGAGGCAGAACCGACTCTGAGCAGGCTTTAAATAGAAGAGTCGTTTTGAAATAATCAAATCAAAGTTTATATGTCACGTGTCCCGAATACAACAGGCGTAGACCTTACAGTGAAATGCTTACTTTCAGGCTCTAACCAATAGAGAGAAAAAAAGAAATAAAACAACAGTGAAAAGACATTTGAAAATAAGAGTAGCAAGGCTATATACAGACACCGGTTAGTCAGGCTTATTGAGGTAGTATGTACATGTAGGTGTTGTTAAAGTGACTTTGCATATATGATTAACAGAGAGTAGCAGTAGCGTAAAGAGAGGGGTTGGCAGGTGGTGGGACACAATGCCCGGTTAGCCAATGTGCGGGAGCACTGGTTGGTCGGGCCAATTGAGGTAGTATATACATGAACGTATAGTTAAAGTGACAATGCATATAAGATAAATAGAGAGTAGCAGCAGCGTAAAAGAGGGGTTGGGGGGGGGGGGGGCGATAACACAATGCAAATAGTCCGGGTAACCATTTGGTTACCTGTTTAGGAGTCTTATGGCTTGGGGTAAAAACTGTTGAGAAGCCTTTTTGTCCTAGACTTGGCACTCCGGTACCACTTGCCATGTGGTAGTAGAGAGAACAGTCTATGACAATTTTCAGGGCCTTCCTCTGGCATCGCCTGGTGTAGAGGTCCTGGATGGCAGGCAGGCAGCTTTGCCCCAGTGATGTACTGGGCCATACGAACTACCCTCTGAAGTGCCTTGCGTTCGGAGGCAGAGCAATTGCCATACCAGGCAGTGATACAACCGGTCAGGATGCTCTCGATGTTGCAGCTGTTGAACCTTTTGAGGATCTCAGGACCCATGCCAAATCTTTTTAGTTTCCTGAGGGGGAATAGGTTTTGTCGTGCCCTCTTCACAACTGTCTTGGTGTGTTTGGACCATTCTAGTTTGTTGTTGATGTGGACACCAAGAACTTGAACCATCGATGAGAATGGGGGTGTGCTTGGTGCTCCTTTTCCTGTTGTCCACAATCATCTCCTTAGTCTTGGTTACGTTGAGGGATAGGTTGTTATTCTGGCACCACCCGGCCAGGTCTCTGACTTCCTCCCTATAGGCTGTCTCGTCGTTGTCGGTGATCAGGCCTACCACTGTTATGTCGTCTGCAAACTTAATGATGGTGTTGGTGTCGTGCCTGGCCATGCAGTCGTGGGTGAACAGGGAGTACAGGAGGGGACTGCGCACGCACCCCTGGGGAGCTCCAGTGTTGAGGATCAGCGTGGCAGATGTGTTGCTCTCAGGAGTGCTGATAGTCAGAGACAGTGCCAGCCACATGGCTCGATGGATGCTGCTGGAGGGGAATTAACAGCGCTTGTGGCATGAACCCTGGTGTTAGGGCCACCGAGACCTCGGAATCTGTTTGGCTCTGACTTTGGGTTAACCAACCAGAACTGTTATTAGAATCTTCTGTGGTCTTTAGAGTGGTGTGTCTTCCTTGCCCTGAGGTATTACCAGGGTGAATTCAGACATCCTGGACAATGTTGCGTTTTGATGTGGTCAGGGGACCATGCAGCCTGAGAGGTTCTCTGTGTTGGTTTTGTTCTCGAACTCTTTTAGTTTATGGCCTAGGAAAGTGAGTAGGAGGAGAGTGACTAGCAGAGGAATACATTTTGTTTGAGGTTGAGAATTGAGACCAAGTAGGCCTAGTCGTGCTTTTTTTGGAGTAAGTGAAATGACTAACCTTTCCCACTGAAATGACTAACCTTTCCCACTTAAATGACTAACCTTTCCCACTGTCGTTGCATGTATCAAGTTTCCTGAATTGAATTGTGGATGGCATTTAGATTGATCAAAGCATTATCAAGGAGCAACTCTGGAAGTTATCCACATCGAAGACACTCTTGCTCCCTGATCCTTAAGTTCTGCCAGTCTGTGTTGCAACATCAGCAAGACAATGTTTAAGAACTACTTTGAAAATCCCAGAGTCAAATATAGAACAACACGTGGTGCATGCTGTTTACTATTGACTTGCTGAATACAAAGTGATTAATTAAAAATTAAACACTGTCCACATGAAGCTTTTGTAGGTAGGCCTAACCTGTATCAACCTTATGCCGATTCCTCAGGTAGAATGTCTCAGCCAGGTCATGTTTAGGTTGGATTGTTGACCTATTTCGTCACTATCCCCAGCCTGCTATTTTCAACCCCCCTTTGCTGAGTCATGACTCATGTGTCATCTAGAGAGGTGTCAATATTTGTTTCCCAACCCCTGGACTGTGGACTGGCACTGGCCCATGAGATGTCACTTACTCGTAAATCCGATGATCTCACACCAATTTTAGTCTACTCTCTAGTGCTAGTTTTAGTTAAGAAATACTTACTCCGAGAAGGAGTCGAATCCTGATAACTTCCAAAAACACTGGTGTAGGTCATGCCTTCTCTTCAGTGGTCTAATGTGCCAAGATCACCTTCATAACAACATGCTGACTGGACAGAGAAGGATTTGTCCCCCCACCACCCTACAGTATTTAATCACCATACCCTTCAAGTTGAGTTCACACTAATGGAAGGCTCCACTATCGCTCTTCTAGGCCTACATTTTGCTCCAAGCAGCTCTGTTAAGTCAGAGTTGTGGTCTTTGGTAAACAGTGTGTGATGATGTACTTTTCCCACTGTCAACGCTTTGGATATTGCTATTTATCGTGGTGAGCTTGTGAAATGATCATTGTGGTGCAGTACTCCCCTCTGGGCCTCACTCTGTTCACTGTGTGTGTGTGAATGTATTTCCCCTCTTAACATCATCACGTGCTTGCCCCGTACACACAAGGAGCATTGTGGGCCGCCCGGGCCTCCATTTTAGGGTGGTATTGTGGTGATGCCCCTGAGTTGGTGTGGGCGTGGTTGTACCAGCTACCAGGCATCTCTCTCCCCGTCGCTGACTTCCAGCATCATCTCGCTGGGAAGAGCGACCCTGAATACCTCCTCTGTCACTAGCTGTGGCTCTGGTTGAAGGCCAGCTATGGGCAGCAGCATTCTGACAAGAGCAAAGGCACTGCCTCTGGACAGCATTCATCCCTAACAACTTTATCTTAATCATTGTTTAGACAGGTAAATCATCTGGCAAGAAGAATGTTTTGCATTAAGTTGCAAGACACAAGTATTTGTAACAGCTGTTAGCACTGTACTTTTCTGCTGTATTTAAAATACATTTTGTGAGTGCTATGGTGAGTATTTGAAATTATCTGGGAGTTTTTTTTGAAAGATCTCCACAATTTTGTAATGTCAAAATGTTGCCCCAGCTATTGCATAACACAAAGTAAAAATCAGTACTTTCGAGGGTGTTATTGACAGATCCATGAAGGAATGTTGACGTGTGAAATGATGCGTGTAGCCCCTCTTCACACACAATTTCACACATTCTCAAACATGTCAGGAGTTTGAGAACCTGCTGTATAGGAAGAGTGAGAGGGCCAGTCTGCCAGTTCGGGGGCAGGATTTCTAGCTGCCAAGCCTGAACAGAGCTCTCCTTGTCCGTTTGGGGTGTTCTTATCACGAGCTCACACCTGGAGAGATGTGGGGGCGCGGGTTGAGTGTTGTCACTCCACTGGCTCAGAAATAACTCTTCTGAATCCGTTGGAGGCAAGGCTACTCTGTGCATGTGTGCTATAAGTAACTGCTTCATTTGACTGATATGGGGATTTAACCTACGTAAGGTAGGGAATCTCTCCTTTCCTCAAACATTCATTGAGATGACTCATTCCTCAGTAGCTTGCGTTTAGAGGTTTATAATCTTGTGGAAATATATATTCAAGCCTTTCCTGGCTGGTGCTCAACAAAAGCAGGTGAATTAATAGAACCAAACCCACGACCTGTTTTAAATATCTTGTGGCTCTTTTTATTTCCTGCTTGTTAGAAGCTACTGTTCTGAGGTTGAGGTATGATGTGAGTTGCTGGAAGGCTTTCAATTGAGTTTTGTTTCTGAGCATTAGCTAGCCTATTTTGACAAATTGCGTAAGCCACTGTTTCTCAATGAATTCTTGGTGAACCCTCAGGCAGCACACAACACACTTTGTTTTCTATGTTTAAGTATTGTATCACCCCACTGAATAATCACATCAGTAAATTATTATCTGGAAAAACAGCCAGAGGGAGAGGCTGGCTGATAAGTTCAAGATGCAGTACAGACTAGATGGAGAAGTGGGTAGCGACCTGAATTCATGTGCTCAACTTGTTTGAATCTTATGTCATTTCTGTGGATGTTATTTATGAGTTATGAGTCAAACTCTTGACATTAGTTCCACTAAGCAGGGATGCTTAACTCTCGTCCTTGATGTCCGCACTTGGTCTGATTTATCACTGACCAGTCTGATTTATCAATGAAGTGCCAGGGAGGAAAGAACTAGCAGAATGACAGACTAAAACAACCCCCCTTCTTAGCTCCACTTCTCCCGTTCCATAGTAGGCCATGGTCCAATACTTCACATTCAGCTCGTGTGATCATGGTGGTGGTGGTCCACTGCTTCCAGGCTGAAGGGCACTGTCAGACAACGCGCCATTCTGGGGAATAAGACCTTTACTGTTCTCTTGTTGCTTGTCTAAATATGGCGTATTCAATTCTATATCTATGATGCACTGGGTTTCATACGAATGGGACTTCAAAAGTCTCTTGTCAGGATGTGGGCGCTCTAGTTCCAGAGCTCGCTCTCTCTTGCTCTCGCTTGCTCTCTCGCTCAAACTACTGACAATTTCAATGAATTCCTTTCTCAGTTATGTTGACAAGGATATTGAAATGACTTGCAGTTGCAAGGATTGTGACCAATATTAAGACATGTTGGACATTGGGGCAATTCAGTAGTCAAAAGGGGTTTTCCAGTGTGTGTGTTTTGTGTGTACATTCGTGAGCGCAAGCGGGTATGTACGTAGGGTATTATGAAAAGGGAACCAACAATTATTAGCCTACATCAGCAATTTCTGTAAAACCCTGAGGTTCGGTGTCCTTGATAAGTTCCCAGCAGGACAACACCCTTTTATTATAGTACCATTGTAGGCCTTAGGGCCTAACAGATCCGTTATACTGGTGTGGTTGTTTTGCACTCAAATTCTGCACTAAAATATTCATTTTAATAAGATAATAATACAATGAGCTCAAACCTTTGACAGTAATACATTTTTTGCTGTTTTGGTTCTGTACTCCAGCACTGGATTTGAAATGATACAATGACACTGAGGTTAAAGTGCAGACTGAGGCTATTTTAATACATATCGGGGGAACCGTTTAGAAATTGGAAGCTAGCATGATTACGGACAATCCTGAATGAATTGTGAATAATGTTGAAAGAGAAAGTTAGACGCACAAATATCATACCCCGAAGATGTGCTACCCTGTCAACATTACAATAACAGGAGAGGTTAGCGTTATTGGGGGGTATTATATTTGTGCATCTAACTTTCTCTCTCAACATTATTCACAATTCATTCAGGATTGTCCGTAATCATGCTGGCATCCCCATTAATGTAGAAGTGTTCAGAAATATGTTCTATTCTTATTTACAATAAAAGTGACTCCCAAATGACACACAACATTATTTAACATTCATTTCTATTGGGCACAAAATGATCTGAAACACAACCAAAACAAAGAGCAAATACATCCATCAAATATCTATCTACAGTTAAACAACAAATAATAGTCATTTTGTCATCACTGTATATTACCACCTCCTGTGTCCTGTCATAATTTCCCCCCTGAAGAAGTGTCACCGTGCTCCAGTGTCACTAGGAAGCTACTGATGAACTCTTGGAATATAACAGGAAACAGGCTGCCAGTGGCCACTTCCTGTTTGCCAGTTAACCTTTGGAGCCCAACGTGCATCGATTTCCTCTACTCTCACTTTTTCAAGGCCCTTTTAGTAATTCTCTCACTCTCTTGGCATGTATAGTACTCTTACATGTTAGATGTGCTAACTACAGTAGGCTACTAGTCTCAAGCGAACTTGGTAGCAGGCTACAACTTTCGTTAGCCTAATCTCTGTTCATTCTAATGACTCTGCTCTCTCGTTCTGGGAATTCCTGAAAAGCAGTTCTATCAGTGCTTTATCAGAGAGCAACAGATTGACAGTGCAAAGCAAACCCCCAGTCATCCCAAGCCTATTACGACTAGAAAGAACGAGAAAAACGTTGGGCTGGTTGCAGAGAGCGAAAGAGAGAGGGGGAGTGCCTAGGTTACATAAGAGGGGTTTACTGGTACAGTTTCTACTGACTGTGACACAACAGCATCCTATTTTTTATGCCCTCCAACTCTCCCCTCCACGCTCAGTGCACTTTTAGTTTAATCACACATTCATTTTGTAACTAAGCACAGTTAGACTTACCTCCCTCACCAACTTTAAACATCTGCTATCTGAGCAGCTAACTGCTCGCTGCAGCTGTACATAGTCCATCGGAAAATAGCCCACCCAATTTACCTACCTCATCCCCATACTGTTTTTATTTATTTACTTTTCTGCTCTTTTGCACACCAGTATCTCTACCTGCACATGACCATCTGATCATTTATCACTCCAGTGTTAATCTGCTAAATTGTAATTATTCTAATGCTCCCTCTGAAATGATTGGAGAGGGAATCCAGAGGGAAAAATTACATTCATGTGAATGGCCCCTTATGATCAATTTTGTTATTGACTTTTCATCCACATTATTTGTTTCTAATAATTTGCTGAATCGCTTTTAGTTTTGTAAATCAGTTTTTAATTAGATTTGACGTATCGGTTGGTTGGTTGGTTTGGTTTACCAAACTATCAATGTTAACTAGCTAGCTACAGTGCCTTGCGAAAGTATTCGGCCCCCTTGAACTTTGCGACCTTTTGCCACATTTCAGGCTTCAAACATAAAGATATAAAACTATTTTTTTGTGAAGAATCAACAACAAGTGGGACACAATCATGAAGTGGAACGACATTTATTGGATATTTCAAACTTTTTTAACAAATCAAAAACTGAAAAATTGGGCGTGCAAAATTATTCAGCCCCTTTACTTTCAGTGCAGCAAACTCTCTCCAGAAGTTCAGTGAGGATCTCTGAATGATTCAATGTTGACCTAAATGACTAATGATGATAAATACAATCCACCTGTGTGTAATCAAGTCTCTGTATAAATGCACCTGCACTGTGATAGTCTCAGAGGTCCGTTAAAAGCGCAGAGAGCATCATGAAGACCAAGGAACACACCAGGCAGGTCCGAGATACTGTTGTGAAGAAGTTTAAAGCCGGATTTGGATACAAAAAGATTTCCCAAGCTTTAAACATCCCAAGGAGCACTGTGCAAGCGATAATATTGAAATGGAAGGAGTATCAAACCACTGCAAATCTACCAAGACCTGTCCGTCCCTCTAAACCTTCAGCTCATACAAGGAGAAGACTGATCAGAGATGCAGCCAAGAGGCCCATGATCACTCTGGATGAACTGCAGAGATCTACAGCTGAGGTGGGAGACTCTGTCCATAGGACAACAATCAGTCGTATATTGCACAAATCTGGCCTTTATGGAAGAGTGGCAAGAAAAAAAGCCATTTCTTAAAGATATCCATAAAAAGTGTTGTTTAAAGTTTGCCACAAGCCACCTGGGAGACACACCAAACATGTGGAAGAAGGTGCTCTGGTCAGATGAAACCAAAATTGAAGTTTTTGGCAACAATGCAAAACGTTATGTTTGGCGTAAAAGCAACACAGCTCATCACCCTGAACACACCATACCCACTGTCAAACATGGTGGTGGCAGCATCATGGTTTGGGCCTGCTTTTCTTCAGCAGGGATAGGGAAGATGGTTAAAATTGATGGGAAGATGGATGGAGCCAAATACAGGACCATTCCGGAAGAAAACCTGATGGAGTCTCCAAAAGACCTGAGACTGGGACGGAGATTTGTCTTCCAACAAGACAATGATCCAAAACATAAAGCAAAATCTACAATGGAATGGTTTAAAAATAAACATATCCAGGTGTTAGAATGGCCAAGTCAAAGTCCAGACCTGAATCCAATCGAGAATCTGTGGAAAGAACTGAAAACTGCTGTTCACAAATGCTCTCCATCCAACCTCACTGAGCTCGAGCTGTTTTGCAGGGAGGAATGGGAAAAAATTTCAGTCTCTCGATGTGCAAAACTGATAGAGACATACCCCAAGCGACTTACAGCTGTAATCGCAGCAAAAGGTGGCGCTACAAAGTATTAACTTAAGGGGGCTGAATAATTTTGTACGCCCAATCTTTCAGTTTTTGATTTGTTAAAAAAGTTTGAAATATCCAATAAATGTCGTTCCACTTCATGATTGTGTCCCACTTGTTGTTGATTCTTCACAAAAAAATACAGTTTTATATCTTTATGTTTGAAGCCTGAAATGTGGCAAAAGGTCGCATAAAGTTCAAGGGGGCCGAATACTTTCTTAAGGCACTGTAGCTTTAAATGGCTAGCTTTGAATACCGCAACACCGCAGAAGCAACTAGGACTGCATTAGCAGAGATGGCTTGCAGTAGGGAAGGTTGTCCACCACTCTGACTGGCACAAAATGTATGGTGAGCCTGTGCGCCAGTGGCAGGAGTGGCATCTACAAAGGGTTAGGCTTATCTACGAAGCCCAACCGATGGAGAGGAAGTTGGTAATGGAGGGGTGTGCTCTATGCTGCTGAGGCTACGGACTTCCGCTGACCATCCGAAGTTCAACAACAAGCCGGATCCCATCCATGACTTCTGAACTTTCTTGATTTGCCAACTGTATCAGATTTATTGTTTTGTTTTCTTGTTGTATTTCCTGATGCATATGAAATCCAACTTTTAGTTGCCATGTATACTGAAATAAACTAACTAAACTAATGGGTGAGTGGTAATTGGTGGGATCTCCTCTCTCAGCAGAACTCAGCAGCTAATTGTTGACCTCTCAGACTGGTCAGATCTGTATGAAATGTGAATGACTAAAGGCCTTTTGAGTCAAAAATAAATATTTGTGTGTGGGACTGTGTGCATCCACATGCAGTGATATTGTTATCACTGTCCTGGTTGTTGATCTACTGCCAATGATGAGAACCAAATATTGTCTGTCTGGATAATAAGGTTATGTTTCGATAAGACTGTCGAAAGGAAGAAATCCATTATTCATCAACTGTTCAGCCAGTTGTATGTTTACATAAACGAGATTGCACAATCTCACCTTGGATCCCCCCCTCTCTACTACTCCTTCTCTTTTTCTCCTCCTCTCCCTCCCTCTCCACAGAAGTTGGCAGACAGGCGGCATGACGGAGGAGAAATGCCCCCAGCTAGTGGACTACTTTGTGGTGGCAGGGCTGGCTCCGGGGGGCTCGGCCCCACTGGACGAAGAGGGCCAGCAGAGAGGGGGCCGGGTGGTGGAGCCGGTCATAGACCTGGCGGTGATCGCCCGGGGCTTGGGGGAGGAGGTGCCCGAGGGCTTCACCTGCATCGAGAAGACCCAGGGGGGCCACCCGGCCGGGCTGAGCGCCGGACTCATCAACAACCCACACATGTACCTGTGTTACCGCCGTGGGCACGACAAGCCACCCATCCTCGACCTCGGGTGAGACACTCCAGCAGTGATGAAAAAAATGATCATTCTATTCTGTGTGCTGGAGTCAGACATTAGCCACAACATCAATTTAAAGCTATGCATGGAGTTCACCGACTGGAGTTCACATACTGTAGCTAATGCATAACATAGCTTTGAGCTTGCATTATGCAATTATTGACATACTGCATGCTGTAACCATGTACGTGTGACCACAAAGCTTTTATTGTATGCTATTGCTATATAGCCCTAAACTTCCATAATCATTCAATTAAGTATGTCTGGCCAAGCCATACATGACTGCAAAATGTAATTGTATATATACCCATTGATAATTTAATGAAAGAGCTATGCACGTCACATGATACATTAATTCTGGACAAAGTGTGGGATGTCTTCTAAACATAAAAAGAAAAGCTTTCCTTGAATGAGTGATAGAAATTGGTTTCTGTGAACTGGGTAACTAGTGACATTGACTGACTCATTGTCCTGACTCTGCCCCCTCCCCCGGTCCCCAGGGTGCTGTACGAGGGCAAAGAGGTGGTGAAGCAGGGCTGGAATGTGATCGAGACCACCCCCTACAGCCGCTCAGCCAGCCTGAGCTCCGGGGGGCCCGCCACCCACCGCACCTTCCTGACTTACCGCCGGGCCCCAGAGTCCCAGGCCCTCCACACCCTGGGGGTCACAGACATCTCCCTCCTGCTGCCCAGCAAGGGGGAGGTGGCCCCCCACACCTTCTGCCGGGTGGAGAAGAACCTCAACACTGGCATAGTGCGTTTGAAGCGCTCTGTTTTTATACTCTATTTTTTTAAACTTAATTCTTAATCTCTCTTGCTCTCCCTCCATCTCTCAAATCAAATCAAATTTTATTTGTCACATACACATGGTTAGCAGATGTTAATGTGAGTGTAGCGAAATGCTTGTGCTTCTAGTTCCGACAATGCAGTAATAACCAACAAGTAATCTAACTAACAATTCCTAAACTACTGTCTTATACACAGTGTAAGGGGATAAAGAATATGTACATAAGGATATATGAATGAGTGATGGTACAGAGCAGCATAGGCAAGATACAGTAGATGGTATCGAGTACAGTATATACATATGAGATGAGTATGTAAACAAAGTGGCATAGTTAAAGTGGCTAGTGATACATGTATTACATAAGGATGCAGTCGATGATATAGAGTACAGTATATACGTATGCATATGAGATGAATAATGTAGGGTAAGTAACATTATATAAGGTAGCATTGTTTAAAGTGGCTAGTGATATATTTACATCATTTCCCATCAATTCCCATTATTAAAGTGGCTGGAGTTGAGTCAGTGTCAATGTGTTGGCAGCAGCCACTCAATGTTAGTGGTGGCTGTTTAACAGTCTGATGGCCTTGAGATAGAAGCTGTTTTTCAGTCTCTCGGTCCCAGCTTTGATGCACATCTCTCTCTCTCTCTCACTGTGCTTTGTTGTTTTGGCTCCACAGTGGGGTCCAGCCTTATACCTGTGCTACAAGAGAGCTGTAGCCAAAGCCAACGCCCTAGTCTATGAAGCAGGTGAGTGTAGACTGTTCCATTCTGATGGTATCATTCTTTTTCATAATTAAAGACATTTAGAAGTATAAAGATCTACCAAAAATAAAAGTATCTCTGTCGTCACTAATCAAAATGGTACTTTTATTAACCGTCTGTCTCTGTGTGTGTGTTTCCCAGGTCTGATCAGTCGGTATCCGGAAGCAGACGTGGAGTCGTTCCCCCTGCCAGAGTCTGTGCCTATGTTCTGTCTGCCCATGGGTGTGACGGTGGAGAGCTGGCCCCTCAACACCAAGTACCAGCTCCCTGTCTTCTCTACCTTCGTCCTCACCAGTGCCTGTGGCGACAAGGTGGGTCCACCTGCCTGCCTCCCTCTCACACACTCTCTAACACTGCACAGTGGCTGAGCTGTTGAATCCATTGGGTGATGTGCTAAGCTGTGTAGGAAGGTTCTCTATATGCAAGTCACCGGTTCAGTCAATTTCAACAAATGACAGTAACTTAAGATGCCATTATTTGTCAGACATTGAAATACTTCACTCCATCCATGATGCCTGCAGTAACAGTGATAATCATAATGGTAATAGTAAAGTTTCCTAATTCATATTAAATCCAGACCACAAGCAAAACATTTTCTAATAAAAGCTCAGTTTATTCCGAAAAGTAAATCATATCATCCTAGTAGGATGTGCCCAGGATGAACCTGACCCCTTTCCTCAACCGTTTCCAGACCCTCCTCAGACCTATATCAAGTCAAACCACCCCTTTATTCTTTCCCTGCGCAATCATCATCACCTCCATCACCTCCCTCCTCCCCTTTCCTTTCCTTTCTCTGTTCCCTATCCTTCCTTTTCTGCTCTTCTCAGCAATTTTCTCAAGCCGTGTTTTCTTATCCCCTGCCTTGTACTGTCCTGTCACCAAGGGGACCTGGCCATTCTTCTAAGAAAGATGACAAGTATTGTTTAACTGCAATAACAAAATACTAGTATACCTACTGAACCATGTTTAGTTGTACTACTGCTTCTACTGTATTTGTTGAAAATATGATAGTTTACTCAACAGAAGGATAGTAGAATCAATCAACATTATAGTGCTGAAATAGTCACTAAAGCTCACCTTTGATTGACCACTCTTTGTTTCTCCATCTTTCTCTGTGAACAAATCCAATGCCTGGACCCGCCAAGCCATGTCCTCTAGCAATCCCTCCATCTTGGCTAGGTATCTTCCCTCAACGTCCAGTTTTCTCTGTCTCCATAGGATCTCCCTCTTTCTGATCTCACTGCTCTTGTCCTCCAACCACTCCCTCTCGCTCTTTAACATTCTGTTACATTTCTGTTCAAAAGGGGTTAGGTCCTGTTTTTTCCTCATGTGATCTCCCCCTGCTTTCTGAGGGTGCTCTACTGTTTGGGAGTCAGTGGGAGTCCGTGCAGGTTCCACTGTTTGGGAGTCCGTGCCATCTCTCTCCTTTGTATGGATCTGTTAAGACGAAATGAAACGACTATGAGCCTATATGGAAATTTAGCCGAGACCACTTTCACATTTGCCTTCACTTGAAACAGAGCAGAAAAGTGAATCAGAAAATGCCAGTGTTTACTGAAGTTGGGCAGTGGCGTCTGGTCCTGGATCTGCCTCTCTCACGGCAGACAGTTTTCTCGTCTTCCTGAAAAAATAAAAGGTTTTCATATAATCATGACATTGATCAAGAATGGTTAGCATATGGCATCAGAAAATCTGACAATAGGCTGCAGTGTTTTGACAATATTTCTGAGTTAATTTTTTTGCTCACAGTTATTGGCCTTCTTGGGCGGATAGACACACTGCGTCCGCGATTCATTACATTCCCCTCTGCCTTCTGTGGGTGTTCCACTGTTTGGTTCACAGAGTCAGTGCCGTCTCTCTCCTGTGTACGGATCTGTTAGGGCAAATGGAACGACACTTAGCCTGTATGGAGAGTTTAGCCAAGGCCACTCTCACATTTGCCTTCACTTGAAACAGATCTGAAAAAAATGTAAATGTTAATACATGAATATATGGGCTGGTTTACCGAAGTTGGGCAGTGACGTCTGGTCCTGGATCTGCCTCTCTCACGGCAGACAGTTTTCTCGTCTTCCTGAAAAAAGAAAAGGTTTCAATTATCATTATGACAAGAACATGACATGGTTCAAGATTCATTGGCATATGTCATGATATTAAGAATTTGAGATTAGTGTAACATGTTTTTAAAGCTTTTTTGTATGTTTTTTTAACTCACATTTTTTGCTATTCTTTGAGGGATAGATGGCACACTCCATCCGTGAGTCATTACGTCCCTCTCTGCGTTCTGAGAGTAGTCCACTGTTTGGGACACAGAGTCAGTGCTGTCTCTCTTTGTATGGATCTTTTAAGACAATGAAATAACTGTTAGCCTACTTTGAAAGTTGAGGCGGAAACAGGTATAAACATTATTATTTTATTTTTTTACTTTTCAGAAAATGTCTGTTCCTCCATACTGTATTAACCGATGAATAGAAGGGCTGGTTTACCAAAATTGGACAGTGGCGTCTGATCCTGGATCTGCCTCTCTCACGGCAAACACATTTCTCGTCCTGCTGAAAATAGAACATGTTTTATCACCATGAACATGACATGGATCAAGAATGATTAGTATATGGCATCAGATTAAGAAATCTGAGATTTAGCTATCGTATTAAAACAACATTTTCATATGATTTCTTTAAATATACAGATCTTGCCCTTCTTCGAGGGACAGACGCACTCCGTCCACGATTCATTACGTCCTTCTCTGCCTTCTGTGGGTGTTTCACTATTTTGGTCACAGAGTCAGGGCCTTCTCTCTCCTTTGTATGGACAAAATTAAACAACTCTCAGCCAAGACCATTCTCAAATTTGCATTAATTTGAAACAAAACTGAAAAAGTTTATTACAGAACATCTGTGTTATTAATAATTACAGTCTTATATATTGGCTGGTTTACCGAAGTAGGGCAGTGGCATCTAGCCCTCGATCGGCCTCTCCCACGGCTGACAATTTTCTCATCATCAGAAACTGCACTCCTTCGGTTCATGGACACACTTAGTCGTCGATTCATTGCTTTGTTGAACAGAGGGTCCAATGAATGTGTGATATCAGCTTGAAAAAATCTGCAGAAATAGCAAGTTTGTCTCTTCAAAGGATTTTTCACAGACTGACAATTTTGGAACATGATGTTCCATTGATTTTGTTTGATGATATAGTAATCATCACTATGGTAACTCAGAACTCATCTGATTATGATCAGGGAAGCAGCATCATGAGTGATGACATCACAGTGACACGCCAGTGAGGCCACCGGTAAAGAGTATGTTGCTAATTCCATGGTTGCTACAACAAAATCTAATTTTAGAACCAAATGAGCTGAAATATTTCTAATTCCACAAAATGCCTATGACCTACGGTGGCTGACAAAGTTCAGAAATACACACTCACAAAGAAATGTATATCAAGTGTGAGATATGAAGATTGCCAAACCCTAATGTTCTAATGTTGATAAATACCAACTATTTGTTGCTTGACTTGTGTGTAGTTATTTACCAATGCAGCTATTCAATATCATGCTTGCCTACCTCAATTACTTGTTTTAAATTGGCCCACTGTATAGACTTTATCTGCGACAGCAGCAAGAAGCTATAAAAACAACAACATTGAGATGCAAATGACTTCAGTATGAACTCGCTCACAGTTTAATAAAAAAATGTAACTCCACTATTTCTCACCGTATCTAGCATTTGCTAAATGCTAACTGGTTACACAGTTCAAAGTATCTAGCGTTAGCTGAATCCTTACTTCTTAACACTCCCGTGTCTCCTCTTCCCGCCCCAGGTTTACGGTGCTGCCATCCAGTTCTACGAGGCGTTCCCACGGGAGTGCCTCTCAGAGCGGCAGAGCGTCCGTCTGGGCCTGGTGAGCGTGGTGGACCGGCGGCCTATCACCAACCGCACCCTGCAGGTGAAGAAGAGCGTGTGTGTTCTCTCCCACTGGCCCTTCTTCACCGTCTTCCAGAAGTTCCTCACCTTCGTCTACCGATACTCCATCTCCGGACCCCACGTGCTGCCACTTGAGAAGTCAGTGGTCCTTCATGGCAAATATCAGCTATGTGTCTTTATAAACCTAAACTGGCTAATCTACTGGCTAATATACCTTCAGCCTATTGGCCATTGATTCATGTTATGGTTGGTTGTTTGGTTGATTTATTAACATGAACTCTGCTCTCTCCAGGCACATCTCCAGCTTCATGCACAACGTCCCGTTCCCCTCCCCTCAGCGACCTCGCATCCTAGTGCAGGTAGGGACACCTGTCTTTAACTCAATTCACATTCTCTTATCTTTATTCCTTATTAACACATCAAAGCACTTTAAAGCATCAGACGGGTGGAGTGGAAAACCTTGCTAAGCATTGGTTTAGCTCAGGGCTATACAGAAGGCAGCATTAAAAACACCTAATTCAAGTAAGGCATGACTGTGATTATTAGCTGAATCAGGTGTTTTTGTGCTAGTTTAGAACAAAATATTGCTCTGTGTGCATTACAAGAGGAACCTCAGCTTGAGTTCTATTTGAGCTTGACAGCAGTAGCATTGTGGTGTTTCCCACTAAAGATTTGACTTCCTCCCCCACAGGAAATGGGCGTTTAATGAATTGATGGTTTCACTGGTTAGTGTGTGCAGATGGACAGGGTAAAAATAACACCCAATCAAAGCAATCAATAATTTACTGTGGATATAAAATAATTTAACATCACTGAATGATCCTTCTGGCTCTAGAGAGTAGAGACGATTGTTTAAGTTGTTTGGGGATTTCTAGAAAACTCAAATCGAGTCTCATGGGGCTTTTCAAACTTGATTCCTAATGGCTTGTTTCAAATCAACAGATATCAATTTGGTGAATGGTGGTCTATGAAATTGAAGCATGGCTAAACTTTCTTCCTTAGACCTATGGATTATTGTCCACCATGTTGATTTGTTAATGAAAAATGTTTGTGTCATTTCAGCTCTCCCCCTATGACAACCTTCTCCTCTGTCAGCCTGTCTCCTCCCCCTTACTGCTCAGGTCAGTACAGTAAATCTGCATTAGGTCGAGTCGCAATAAACTGTAGTGGAATGCGTTCTTCTGCGCTAGGCTCTATTGTTCCAAACATGCCTTAGTTTCCCCTGAGGGATTTCTATTATCATATTGAAGTGAATCCATTAAAACAATAATTAATTGATAAAGAGGCTGTTCTTTTCTGTCTGTAGTGGTGCCAGCTTTGTGAAGCTGCTGCAGAACCTGGGCCCTGAGAATGCCTGTGTCCTGCTGCTGGCTGTGCTGACGGAGCACAAACTACTGCTACACTCCCTCCGCCCCGACGTTCTCACCTCCGTCAGCGAGGCCCTGGTATCTGTGAGTTACACACACGCCAAACCTACACACACACACACACACCGCCATACACACATACAAAGACATATACGTACACACACACTCATTCCAAGGGAACAGCAGGTAGCCTAGTCATTGGTGCATTGGGCCAGTAACCGAAAGGCTGCTAGATCAAATCCCCAAGCCGATAAGGTAAAGATCTGTCGTTCTGCCCCTGAACAAGGCAGTTAACCCACTGTTCCTAGGCCGTCATTGTAAATAAGAATTTGTTCTTATTAACTGACTTGCCTAGTTAAATAATAAAAAAAAAATAAAAAAAGAATGCACTCTATCCCTCTAGATGACGTTTCCTCTGCGTTGGCACTGCCCTTACATCCCCCTGTGCCCGCTGCGGCTGGCAGACGTACTGTGTGCCCCCATGCCCTTCATTGTGGGCGTCCACTCCAGCTACTTTGACCTCTATGACCCCCCTACTGACGTGGTGTGTGTTGACCTGGACACCAACACCATCTTTCAGTGAGTACACTGACCTTGAAGTCCTGGACCAGAATGCAACTGATGGAAGAGGAAGCAACAAACCAAACATACGCACGTTTGAAAGGATGAAATCCATAGTTTAGTTTTCTCTTCTCCTGCAGAGCAGAGGACAAGAAGCCGTTGTCATGGCGATCACTACCAAGGAAGCAAGGCAAGATGCTGGTGAATACCCTCACCAACTTGATGAAGACACTGGAGAAAAGTGAGTGATGGCTGGAGACCATGCATGACATGCATTCTCTTCTCATCCCCCTTCTTTCAATCATTTTACATAATCTAGCCTACTTATTCTGAAGCCCATCTAGGGACTGATGCTGGAAAATGAGTACAAGCTAAAACATATTGGTGCAATACATCTGACTCTTGATAATTCTATGTGCCAATGCTTTGTATCTTCATAATTTTCTCTCTGTGCCTCTCCACCACTACCCCCATTTCCATCACTTTCTCTCTCCCACATTCCCCTCCATCAGTCTACACCACTGGCCAAGAGGAGGCCACCCTGGAGTTCCTGCTGACGGACTATGACCTGATCTACGGGCGTCAGAAGCAGCTGGAGCTGGAGATCCAGGAGGCATTCCTACGTTTCATGAGCTGCCTGCTCAGGGGCTACCGTGCCTACCTGCTGCCCATCACCCAGGCCCCTTCAGACAGGACTACCGACTGCAGCTCCCTCTTCAACCTGCAGGGTCAGTGTGGGTGGGAGGGGGTGGTTGCCTGTGTGTGTGACTCATATTTTTTTAGATGTACACAAATATTATATAACATTCTAGCTGAGTATGTGTGTGTGTGGGTGTTTTACCTCACCTACTTACTGTGTCCATAAGCAACACCCCTGTAAAGCTAGTGTTTTAATGTGTGTCTGAAGTTAACCCCTCCCTGGGTCTTGCAGGCTTCCTGAAGTCTCGTGAACGCACCCACCAGAAGTTCTACACCCAGCTGACCAGGACCCAGATGTTCACTCAGTTCATCGAGGAGTGCTCCTTCGTCAGTGATCGCCACGCCTGTCTGGAATTCTTCGACGAGTGTGTCCAGAAGGTCAGAATCACATCTTCTTGTTTTACAGGATGTTTAGTGATGCACCATATCTTATGGAAGCTTTTAGTGTGTTGATTCTAATACTGAAACCGGATGAGCCTTTTTGTATTTGCACAACTAATAGAAATGTGTGTGATCCATTCCTGCCCTCTATGTTGTCAATGTTTGTGTATTTCTGTGTATGTGACCTGTGTTTGCGGCATGTGTGTGTATATATATATGTGGTGTGTGTAAGCAGTCGGATGTGGAGAAGCCTGAGGAGGTGCGTCTGATAGACCTGGACGAGGCCCACAGTGGGGAGCACACGGTCTTCATCATGCCCCCAGAGGAACCCCAGGAACCAGACGGTTCAGAGTGCCCCACTCACTACAGGTAACACAGGCTCTACATATAGCAGGGTTCGTGTTCACTAAGCTTCTCAAAGTAGGGCTGGGACTAGGATCAGTTTAGTCTTTTAAAAATGTAACGAATACGAGGGTTGATCTGATTCTAGATGAGCACAAATAAGGGCCCCGGCACTTTATTCTGTCTGATGCTGTGACCAGTGACAGCGTGTTTGTCTGTTTACAGCTATGAGACATTCCCTGTGCTCTGCATGGATCTTTTTGACCGGCCTCAGGACCAGCTACGTGTCCCTACCAAGGGGAGTGCCCCGAGCAGCCCTGCCCCGCGACGGACTAAACAGGTACAGACCCCAACATGCTGCGCCAGAGCCCCTTAAAACACACTGCAACCCCGTTGAAAGCCAACACAACTATACAATAATATTAAGAGGCTGACTCACGCAGTTTCATTTCAATTTTTATTATTTTATTAAGGGCATTACCATGCCTGCAAATCAAATCAAGTGATGTACTGGGCCATACGCACTACCCTCTGTAGTGCCTTGGGGTCGGAGGCCGAGCAATTGCCGTACCAGGTTTTGATGCAACCAGTCAGGATGCTCTCGATGTTGCAGCTGTTGAACCTTTTGAGGACTATTTGTGTTGTGTGCCTCCCCCCAACCCCTCTTTTACGCTGTAGCTGCTCTCTATTTATCAAATATGCATAGTCACTTTAACTATACATTCATGTACATACTAACTCAATAGGCCTGACTAATCGGTGCCTGTATACAGCCTCGCTACTGTTATTTTTCACTGTTTTTTTACTTTGGTTTTTATTTCTTTACTTACCTATTGTTCACCAAATACCTTTTTTGCACTGTTGGTTAGAGCCTGTAAGTAAGCATTTCACTGTAAGGTCTACACCTGTTGTATTCAGCGCACGTGACAAATAAACTTTGATTTGATTTGTATTAGCATCAATCAACTTGATCTGTTCAAGACTCCCCAGTTAGCTTTATGATAACCCAATTTTCCACAGCTAAAGAGGGAACATGCTTCACTGTTTTTCTGTGCCATTTTGAATTTAATGAGCATTCATATTTCATCCTTCATTCAATATTTAAAAGCAGGAAGCACAGTGGCGGCTGTGTATTTTGGGTGAATACCCCAAGCACCCTTCAGGGTTGTTAAATTCTCCTACTAGGACACATAGGAACCACATTATTACGGCTTTAGTAAATCTAGATTGGATGACCTAACTCCCCTGTATCCCTCTCTCTCCTTTAGGAGATTAAGCTGGCACAGAAGCGGGCACAGATATACTCGGCAGTGCCCGACATGTGGTCCAAATGCCTGCTGGGCCACTGCTATGGGCTGTGGTTCATATACCTGCCCACCTTTGTGCGGGCGGAGAGTGCCAAGGTGCGTGCCTTGCAAACGGCATACGAGGTGCTCAAGCACATGGAGACCAGGAAGGTGGTACTACCGGATGAGGTGTGTTACAGGATCCTGATGCAGCTGTGTGGGCAGTACGGGCAGCCTGTGCTCGCTGTTAGGGTACTTCTGGAGATGAAGAAAGCTGGGATCACACCCAACACCATCACCTATGCATACTACAACAAGGTGAGACATTATTTACTTCAATTAAAAATAGAGTTGAATCCCGTCTGTGATCCCATCTGAAGTGTTGTCTTTTTTCTCTCCATATTGACTCACCTCTGGCTCGGCCCTCTCTCCTCAGGCAGTGCTGGAGAGCAAGTGGCCCTCCACCAATCAGGGTGGCCGTCTGCGCTGGGCCAAGTTGCGCAACGTTCTGATGGCCGTGGCGCAGTTCAGACAGCCAATCAAACAACGGCTGAAGAGTGGTTCAGTACGCTCGCGGACAGGTCAGGACATATTTACATGTTATTTGTTTTTTTACTATTGTTTGTAACAATAAATAGTCATTGGTTTTAGAGTGGCCTTTTTAATGGTTTTAATTCAAATCATTATATATGTTAAAATATAGAGGTGAAACATGTTTTGTCTTTTTGAAAAGATACAATGGACAGTAACCAACGGTCCCGCCCACAATCTAACCTGATTCGTCAGTCCAGCTGGAGCGGCCTGAGTGAAAGCTCCAGCCACGAATCGCTGACGGGGTCTATGGTGAAGAGCAACAGCCTGAACAGCATGAGAGGCTCAACAGACAGTGAGTGACGGATATCTATTTTATAGAAATAGCACGGTCATTGGAATGTTATATGGCATTGAGGAGTACACCAACTCAGTCACCGGTTTCATCAATAAGTGCATTGATGACGTCGTCCCAACAGTGACCGTACGTACATATCCCAACTAGAAGCCATGGATTACAAGCAACATTTGCACCGAGTTAAATGCTTCCGCCTTCAAGGAGCAGGACACTCATCCGGACGCTTATATCTTGCTATGCCCTCAGACGAACCATCAAACAGGCAAAGCGTCAATACCGGACTAAGATTGAATCCTACTACACCAGCACTGATGCTCGTCGGATGTGGCAGGGCTTGCAAACTGTTATGGACTACAAAGGGAAACCCAGCCGTGAGTTGCTCCCTCAACGTGAGCAAGACAAAGAAGCTGATCGTGGACTATAGGAAAAGGAGGGCCGAACATGCCTCCATTGACATTGCTGGAGCTGTAGTGGAGCGGGTAGAGTTTCAAGTTCATTGGTGTCCACATCGCCAACAAACTATCATGGTCGAATCACACCAAGACAGTCGTGAAGAGGGCACAACAACACCTTTTCCCCCTAAGGAGACTGAAAATATTTGGCCAAAAGTTTTACAGCTGCACCATCCAGAGCATCCTGACCGGTTGCATCACCGCCTGGTATGGCAACTGCTCGGAATCCGACCGGAAGGCGCTACAGAGGGTAGAGCGTGTGGCCCAGTGCATCAATAGGGCCAAACTTTCTGCCATCGACACTGCCACTAGGCAGTGTCAGAGGAAAGCCCAAAAAATGGTCAGACTCCAGTAACCAAAGTCATAGACTGTTCTCTCTGCTACCACACGGCAAGTGGTACCGGAGTGCCAAGTCTAGGTCCAAAAGGCTCCTTAACAGCTTCTACCCCAAGCCATAAGACTGCTGAACAATTAATCAAATGGCCACCCGGACTATTTCCATTTTTACACTGCTGCTACTCACTATTTATTATCAACGCATAGCCACTTTACCAGTACCTACATGTACAAATTACTGACTAACCTATACCTCCACACATTGACTCGGAACCAGTACCCCCAGTATTTTCACTTTATTTAGTAGATATTTTCTTAACTCTATTTCTTTAACTGCATTGTTGGTTAAGGGCTTGTGAGAAGCATTTCCTGGTAAGGTCTACTCCTGTTGTTATTTCCGCATATGAGAAATAAATTGTGATTTGATTTAAGGTTTAATGTAACATAACACTCTCATCAAACAGCTGTGTCTGTTTGGGAACCACCCTCCTAACAATTTCCACCCCACAGAGTCTAAGCTCTCAATGAAGGCGGTGCTCCGGAACCCAGGTGCCAATGGCTGCAGCGATCCTGCCTCCCGTAAACCCCCCGTGGGGCCACGAGACACCTCCACCCCTTCTCCCTTTCCCCCTGGTGATGTACTGGTACGCCGCGACCAGGTGTGCCTGTCCACCTTCTACAAAGACTGTGCCGAGACGGCCGTCTCTGACCCCGACTGCAGCTGCCAGCCTGAAGACAGAGACGGCAGGTGAGGGGGTGGAGAAGCTGGGACTGATATGTTCTGGTATGTTTTTGGATTACAGTTTGAATATCACTCAGATATACTATAAGAGTATGTCTCCCATTCCTCTGTTCTCAATGTAGGCCACCTGGGCCGAGAGACACCGTGAGCCGCAAGGCCGTGGACGAGAACTACAATAATGTGTCACCGCCGAGTCGGGGAAGCCTGGCAGGGAAACTACAGCAGCTGCTCACACCTACTCGCCATCGAGTCTCGGGGCGGCGGGCCGCAAGTGTAGACGCTCGGCGCTCGGGGGGTGAAAACGGGCCGGTGCGCAGGGTGTCGGAACAGAGGCTGTCCCGAAAAGCCCAGGTGGCTGAGAGCCTGCTAAAGGCTAAGGAGAGGCTCTACACTGCTACCTCTGAGGTGAGGGGACAACATGTGGGTTGTTGTAGCTTATAGTCTTACTCTACTGTATTGCCCAAATGATTTAGTTTACTGTGGTAAAATGCATTTGCAGATGTAGGGAGAGTTATCAAACCTGTCAAAAGGTGCTTAATGTTTCTCCATCCTTTCCCTCTGTAGAGTTCTCTGTCAGTAGGGAGTGACGTCGACCTCCCTGAAACCACCAATTTGGCCTTTCCTCTCCGCAAGTCCTGGGACACCAACCAAGAGGGAGCAGGACTAGAGGTGTTGATGTCGAGCTGCTCCCTGTGTCGGAGCTGTAACTCCCTGGTCTATGATGAGGAGATAATGGCCGGGTGGACGTCTGACGACTCCAACCTCAACTCCAGCTGTCCCTTCTGCTCGACCACCTTCGTCCCCCTTCTCAACGCTGAGATCTGTGACCTAGGACCCATCAGCAGGTAGGACTACTCCTCTCATCACCCTAACATTTAAGTGTGTCTCAAATGGCACCCTATTCCCTATATAGTGCACTACTTTTGACCAGGGCCCATAAAAGTCAAAATCCCTTCATTTTGACTCCTATTCTTATTCAATCTGTCTATTCAGGGCCATGTGCAGTTCTCACCATATGTATTTGGAAAGTGAATCTACGGTTTTACTGTCTAAATACATATGGGGAGGACTGTGTAATGTATGGTGAGGATTGTATGGTGGGGACGGTATGATGTATGGTGAGGACTGTATGATTCTTAAACTGAATGAACTTTAGACATTAAATAATAAAAAAAACGCTCACCACAGCCTGGAACGTACCAATTGGAACATGGACGAGGAGGTGGAAAGCGCAGCCAAGTCCCCTGGTGACCAGGAGGCCATCCTGGGTCACAACGGTGTGAGTGAGGACTCCAGCTCTGAGACCAGCAGTTATTCTGAGAGCAGCAGCGCTACCATGGTACTCTACCAACACATTTCTCATCTTTATCTGTTGGCTTCTGGGAAATATTCAGTCTAGCTATACCCACAGTTAACGTGTTATTGACTCCAGGGATCATCGGTGGGCGGGTCGCCCCAGGTGACGGTGGCCTACCTGAGCCCATTGGTGCTGCGCAAGGAGCTTGAGAGCCTGCTGGAGAACGAGGGTGAGGCGGTGCTGTCGCAGGGCCAGCTCCTGGACAGCCACTCCATCATCTTCTGGAACATGGTTTGGTACTTCCATCGCCTGGGCCTGCCCAGCAATCTGCTACAGCTGGTTCGCTCCTCACCGCTGGCCAACCAACTAGCACAGGTAACTCCACTCCCAGGCTTTTCTTGGGGCCTAGTGATTAATTATTAGCATTAGTATATTACAATACATAATGTCCTCATACTAATGTTGAGCTCCTATCTGTGTGTCAGACTTCAGAGAACTCAGCAGTGAGGGTGAGGCTGCTGTGGGACACACTGACCCCTGACACAGACCACTGGCCCCCCCTCTACATCCTGTGGAGGATACACAGTAAGATAAACACGTTATTCACTTGGAAATAGTCAGATGATACAGGTTAAGATCCTTTCATGAATTACATCTCTTGCTCACTCTCTCACTCACTCAGGTGGCGTACCCATGCGGAACCACAGCTGGCGGAGGCACAACCACCCCTTCACCCTGGCCTTCCTGGAGGAAGTGCTGCGCTGGGTCGGGATGAACGAGGTACACAAGGGAATCACTCTCTTCCTGGAAACCATTGCCAAGCAACCAGGCACGCCCAAGATACAAAGGTGAGTGCAGGAAATTGCCTCTGAATCATCAATTGTTGATAGAATTTTTTGTTTGTGTAAGTAATAGTATCTTCAGAAAGTATTCACACCCCTTGACTTTTTTCACATTTTGTTGTTACACTCGGAATTTAAAATGGATTAAAAAAATAAAAATTGTCACTGGCCTACACACTCATTAATTAAAAATGAAAAGCTGAAATGTCTTCAGTCAATAAGTAATAAACCCCTTTGTTATGGCAAGCCTAAATATATTGAAAAAATATATAAATGCATGTAAAGTGTTAGTCCCATGTTTCATTAGCTGAAATAAAACTTCCCAGAAATGTTACATACGCACAAAAGCAAATTTCTCTAAAATGTTGTACACAACTTTGGTTACGTCCCTGTTAGTGAGCATGTCTCCTCTATCCACCTGACAGGTGTGACATATCAAGAAGCAGATTAAACAGCATAATAACTACACAGGTGCACCTTGTGCCTGGGACAATAAATGGCCACTATAAAATGTGCCGTTGTCACACAACACAATGCCACAGATGCGCAGTTGGTTGACTGCAGGAATTTCCATTGTTACTAGAGAACTTGATGTTAATTCCTCTACTATAAGCTCTAAAAGCTTATAAAAACTCAATTCAACGTCGTTTTAGAGAATTTGGCAGTACGTCCAACCGGCCTCACAACCGCAGACCACATGTAACCACGCCTGCCCAGGACCTCCACACCAGACTGAGGAGGAGTATTTCTGTATGAAAGCCCTTTTGTGGGGGAAAAACTCATTCTGATTAGAGGCGGGCAGAGGCGCCCCTGCCCAGTCATGTGAAATCTATAGATTAGTGCCTAATTTATTTATTTAAATTGACTGATTTCCTTATATGAACTGTAACTCAGTGAAATCATTCAAATTATTGCATGTTGCATTTTATATAGTTCATGAGTAAAAAATTGCTTAACAAGTCACAAGTTTCATGAATAGTGTTTAACTATTTAGTACTTAATCTCTGTACCCGACACATACAATTATCTTGTAAGGTCCCTCAGTTGAGCAGTGATTTTCAAACACAGATTCAACCACGAAGACCAGGGAGGTTTTGCAATGCCTCGCAAAGAAGGGCACCTATTGGTAGATGGGTATAAAAAAAATACTATGACATTGAATATCCTTGATGAAGTGATTAATTAAAATTTGGATGGTGTATCAATAAACCCAGTCACTACAAAGATGCAGGCGTCGTTCCTAACTCGGTTGTCGGAGAGAAAGGAAACCGCTCAGGGATTTCCCTATGAGGCCAATGGTGACTTTAAAACAGTTACGGAGTTTAATGGCTGTGATAGGAGAACAATGCGAATGGATCAACAACATTGTAGTTAGTGCGCAATACTAACCTAATTGACAGAATGAGAAGGAAGCCTGTACGTAATAAAAATATTCCAAAACATGCATCCTGTTTGCAACAAGGCATTAAAGTAATACTGCAAAAATTATGTGGCAAAGCAATTCACTTTTTGTATTGAATACAAAGTGTTAGGTTTGGGGAAAATCCAATACAACATATTACTTGAGTACCACTCTCCATATTTTCAAGCGTAGTGGTGCCTGCATCATGATATGGGAATTCTTGTAATCATTAAGGACTGGGTAGTTTTTCAGGATAAAAAAGAAACAGAATTGTGCTAAGCACAGAGGATTACCTGATTGTCTGCTTTTCACCAGCAGGATAATAACCTAAAGCACAAGGTCAAATCTACACTGGAGTTGCTCACCAAGAAGACAGTGAATGTTCCTGAGTGGCCGAGTTACAGTTTTGACTTAAATCTACTTGAAATCTATGGCAAGACCGATGAAAATGGTTGTCTAGCAATGATCAACAACAAACTTGACAGATCTTGAAGAGTTTTGAAAATAATAATGGGCAAATGTTTCACAATCCAGGTGTGGAATGCTCTTAGAGACTTACCCAGAAAGACTCACAGCTGTAATTGCTGCCAAAAGTGCGTCTTCAAAGTATTGACTCAGGGGTTTGAATACTTATGTAAATGAGATATTATTTTCAATTAAACTTCTAAACATGTTTTTACTTTGTCATTTTGGGGCATTGTGTGTAAATGGGTGAGAAAAACATTTTGAATTCAGGGTGTAACACAACAATGTGGAATAAGTCAAGGGATATGATACTGTATTTTCTCAAGGCACTGTTTTGGTTATATGATTGCACAATTGTGATCGATAGTACTTTGTGTTGTGTGTCCAGGAGTCTGTACAGAGAGATGCTCTTCCTCACGCTGGCTGCCATGGGTAGAGATCACGTTGGTAAGCAGCCTCTGACACTTTATACACAGTTGGAATACTAGAACTTCACTATAGTTTCAAACCAACCAGGCTTATTGCTTACAGCACTTTCTGTCTTTTAGCTGCGTTTGATAAGAAATACAAGGCTGCGTACCAACGGCTGAGTGGCTCCTTGGGCCGCGAGGAGCTCCGCAGGAAGCGAGCCCAGCCACCTAGCCCCAAGGCTGTGGACTGCAGACGGAGCTTCCTTCTGCCCCTCGAGTGCTAATACCACCTGCAGGCTCCACCCACTCCAATCCAGATCCGCCCCCATCGCTGCTGCCTCCGCTCCCTAGAACACTGATACCCAGCTGCCAAGAAGAAGGGTTTGGAGAAGTTAGACCGAAAACAACAGACAGAAAATTCTGCCTTCACTTTGGACTTCTCCGCTGTGCTGCCACCTAGCACAGCTTGGCCACACTATAAAAGCCCCCTGACTGTGTAACCACACCTCACTATCCTTGTTTATGTGAACCCGATATCTACATTTGACCTTCATTAATTTCCATTGTGCAACTGGCCTTTGGACAACTTCCTCAACAACTAAACACAACCCTCTCGTCCTATAGTTTGGCTACAGGGATTATTGGACCTGGTACATACAGCCCAGCCCCCTTGGACTTTGCTCATTGCTCATATATACATGGCCTCTGCCTCACCAATATAACTCATACTGGTTTGTAGGTCATAAACCATGCATTTCATTCGTATGCAACATGTAAGGCATATTACCGACCTGCGATCTATGCATTCAATGTGAATCTATTCTATAATTTGCATTGCTTTCAGACAGAAAATCTCATGAGTGGGAGATGTCTAGTGATCCTTGATGTGATGGGAAGTGTATCATCGAACTGTAACATACATTACATTACATTGCAAGGGTACATACCAATCACTCACAGTCACTGTGAAAACCTTTAGATTAGATCGCATTTCATGCCTCTCTTGCTCTTTTTCACCCTCTGGAACTGGACATTGGTGGTAAAGTCACTTTGGGATGAGACTGCTTCAGCAAGCCAATCCAAACGAGGATGTTTACTCTGGGAGAGGATGATATTGAATATCGACTTCGGGTGAGGATATCTTCGGGAGGATTATGTCAGCTCAGATGTCGAATCTGGGAGAGAATTATGTCAACTAAGAAAGGATGATGTTGACTGGGAAAGGATGATGTCAACTCTGGGAAAGGATGATGTCAAATCTGGGAGATGATGTCAACTCTGGTAAAGGAGGATGTTGACTGGGAAAGGATGATGTTTCCAATTGATTTTGGGAGAGTATGATGTTAACTATCGGTTTTGGGAGCAGATGGTGAGCTGTGGTGAGCAGATGGTTTGAGCTGTGGTTTTGATCATGGTCAAACTTTGGGTATGGCAGGAAATGTAATGGACACTGACAGTCAACTTGACGGAAGTGGGAACTCTGCTCAGGCGTCTTTCTATGCCTGCAACATTAGGTTAGGCAGGAAGTGGAGGGGGGAGGGAGGGGGGGGGTGACTGGGAACAGACACTGACAGTCAAGGAGAATCCACGAGTCCTATAAAACCCCAGTCCTGCACCCCTACATCACAACCAGGAAGGACTTTTCATACATGGACACACATACATATTGCATACAGGATTTATCAGTTGTATTGTGTTTTTAATTCCCTGTGCTGTTCTTGTGAATTTGAAGTGTGATTGGGGGTTCTCAGTTCAAGAACTGGTTCTCAGTGATTGAGGCATTTGTTGCAGAAAGTGGCAGACAGAAGAATAAAAGAAAAACGTGTAGAAGGGGGGTTGATTATGGTATGTATGATGTCATGTGTTTTCTCATGTTTTACGTGTATTTACCTCATCTCATACCTCTTTTTCCGTGTTAAACGGGAGTGATTTGTCTGGGAGGATGGTCCACAAGGAAATGACTGTGATGGACCTTTAGTAGTAGTAGACTGTGATGGAACTTGAGTCACACATCACCAGTTTTTCATTCACCACACATTGAGGCCAGTAGTGGGTTAAGAATTTTTGGCAGAGATCAAAGTTCAGAAGATCCAGTTGAGTGGAAGGGTTTAAGGAGAGGAAGGTACTTCACTGTGGAGCACATACTTACCTACTCGGTTCTTGTTTTCATGTACAGTACCTGTGAGGCCTTTTCCCCTCTTAGTTTAACACTTTATTTGTTGTTCGACTTTGTATATGAAAACAAATTAATTGCACAATGGACTTTTCATTTTCTTTCAATTTCATATGATGTTGCCACACTGTTAAATGCCTCTGTTACCGTCATACCTTGTTTTTGATCTTGCAGTGTTATATAGCAGAGTCACGAGAGAACGCCTTGTGTTCTGCCTTTGAAGATTGTGTGAGTGACAGAAATTATTGTCCCACCTGGGAAGTAAAGCTAAGGATGTGAAGTTGTAGCGAGAACAATTTTCAGATCTCATATTTTAGTCCTGAGGGTGAGATATATTTCAGATGGCACTGATATCATTGTGAGTCTACCCATATATCATTAAAGTACAAGGGAGACATTGTTTGCACACAGCCATCCAGTCAACAGGGATATACAGACTGGAGCAAAGCATTGAGCATTTTCAGCCAGTAGAGGGCAGTAGGGCATACAGAGTCCATTTCTAGCCATTGTTTGGGTGAATTGGGCTTGATCATGCTAAGGCAACCCTGGTCTTGGAATTGACACGTCTTTAGTAATAACATGGTGGGAACCTGTTTATTCAAATTGCCTATCAGTGGTCATGATGTAAAGGAGACCCAAGAGGGAATGCTGTTTAAAAGTTAAGACTTGAGTTATCGTCAGCGTCTCTAATTACACCCTATTTGGCTCTTGGTCAAAGGTAGTGAACTGTATTGGTAGTAGGTTGATAAAATGGTGTATATTTTGAGATTTCCCAGCCCGAAATTAGATTGTAAAAATAAGGTAGGTAGATTTGTTCCCCAACGTAGGCAATATTACATTTATGGCCACTATTTCAATGCACCGGACTGCAAGTGAATATAAGGGACATTTATATTGTCTGTTCCTTTATTGGTCAAGTGAGCAAAGAAATGAAGAGAGGATATCTGTATTTAAAATATATTGTGTTTGCTGTTGTAATTTATATGGATGTGACTTCAGTTGTAAATGTCTTGTTTTATAGAAGGAAAATACAAACAGATTCCCCAAAGTTCTGTTTTCTTGTGTGATTTAATGTATGATTTTCTCTCTGCCTAACAATAGTATTAGAGCGGCTCTAAATTACATCCTAAAATAGTTTTCTCTGACCCGTCTTTGTTCTGAAGTATTGAAAAGTTTTCAGGCCAGATAAAGCAGCAAATATTGTTCAATTGTGTGTGTATATATACAGTACCTGTCAAAAGTTTGGACACCTACTCATTCTAGGGTTTTTATTTTTTACTCTTTTCTACATTGTAGAATTAATAGTGAAAACATCAGAACTATGAAATAACACATATGGAATCATATAGTAACCAAAAAACTGTTAAACAAATGTAAATATATTTTATATTTCAGATTCTTCAAAGTAGCCACCCTTTGCCTTGATGACAGCTTTGCATAATTATCTTTGTGCAAATTATCTTTGAAGACAGGGTCCTGAAAAGGGGATCCCATCAATTCCCATTATTAAAGTGGCTGGAGTTGTGTCAGTGTGTTGGCAGCAGCCACTCAATGTTAGTGGTGGCTGTTTAACAGTCTGATGGCCTTGAGATAGAAGCTGTTTTTCAGTCTCTCGGTCCCAGCTTTGATGCACCTGTACTGACCTCGCCTTCTGGATGATAGCGGGGTGAACAGGCAGTGGCTCGGGTGGTTGATGTCCTTGATGATCTTTATGGCCTTCCTGTAACATCGGGTGGTGTAGGTGTCCTGGAGGGCAGGTAGATTGCCCCCGGTGATGCATTGTGCAGACCTCACTACCCTCTGGAGAGCCTTACGGTTGAGGGCGGAGCAGTTGCTGTACCAGGCGGTGATACAGCCCGCCAGGATGCTCTCGATTGTGCATCTGTAGAAGTTTGTGAGGGCTTTTGGTGACAAGCCGAATTTCTTCAGCCTCCTGAGGTTGAAGAGGCGCTGCTGCGCCTTCTTCACGATGCTGTCTGTGTGAGTGGACCAATTCAGTTTGTCTGTGATGTGTATGCCGAGGAACTTAAAACTTGCTACTCTCTCCACTACTGTTCCATCGATGTGGATAGGGGGGTGTTCCCTCTGCTGTTTCCTGAAGTCCACAATCATCTCCTTAGTTTTGTTGACGTTGAGTGTGAGGTTATTTTCCTGACACCACACTCCGAGGGCCCTCACCTCCTCCCTGTAGGCCGTCTCGTCGTTGTTGGTAATCAAGCCTACCACTGTTGTGTCGTCCGCAAACTTGATGATTGAGTTGGAGGCGTGCGTGGCCACGCAGTCGTGGGTGAACAGGGAGTACAGGAGAGGGCTCAGAACGCACCCTTGTGGGGCCCCAGTGTTGAGGATCAGCGGGGAGGAGATGTTGTTACCTACCCTCACCACCTGGGGGGCGGCCCATCAGGAAGTCCAGTACCCAGTTGCACAGGGCGGGGTCGAGACCCAGGGTCTCGAGCTTGATGACGAGCTTGGAGGGTACTATGGTGGTGAATGCCGAGCTGTAGTCGATGAACAGCATTCTCACATAGGTATTCCTCTTGTCCAGATGGGTTAGGGCAGTGTGCAGTGTGGTTGAGATTGTATCGTCTGTGGACCTATTTGGGCGGTAAGCAAATTGGAGTGGGTCTAGGGTGTCAGGTAGGGTGGAGGTGATATGGTCCTTGACTAGTCTCTCAAAGCACTTCATGATGACGGAAGTGAGTGCTACGGGGCGGTAGTCGTTTAGCTCAGTTACCTTAGCTTTCTTGGGAACAGGAACAATGGTGGCCCTCTTGAAGCATGTGGGAACAGCAGACTGGTATAGGGATTGATTGAATATGTCCGTAAACACACCAGCCAGCTGGTCTGCGCATGCTCTGAGGGCGCGGCTGTGGATGCCGTCTGGGCCTGCAGCCTTGCGAGGGTTAACACGTTTAAATGTTTTACTCACCTCGTCTGCAGTGAAGGAGAGACCGCATTTTTCCGTTGCAGGCAGTGTCAGTGGCACTGTATTGTCCTCAAAGCGGGCAAAAAAGTTATTTAGTCTGCCTGGGAGCAAGACATCCTGGTCCGTGACTGGGCTGGATTTCTTCCTATAGTCCGTGATTGACTGTAGACCCTGCCACATGCAGGTAAGCAGCTTGGTTTGAAGAAATCAACTGTGGGAGCAATTATTAGGAAATGGAAGATATACAAGACCACTGATAATCTCCCTCGATCTGGGGCTCCACGCAAGATCTCACCCTGTGGGGTCAAAATGATCACAAGAACGGTGAGCAAAAATCCCAGAACCACACAGGGGGTCCTTTTGAATGACCTGCAGAGAGCTGGGACCAAAGTAACAAAGCCTACCATCAGTAACACACTACGCCGCCAGGGACTCAAATCCTGCAGTGCCAGACGTGTCCTCCTGCTTAAGCCAGTACATGTCCAGGCCCGTCTGAAGTTTGCTAGAGAGCATTTGGATGATCCAGAAGAAGATTGGGAGAATGTCATATGGTCAGATGAAACCAAAATATAACTTTTTGGTAAAAACTCAACTCGTCATGTTTGGAGGACAAAGAATGCTGAGTTGCATCCAAAGAACACCATACCTACTGTGAAGCATGGGGGTGGAAACATCATGCTTTGGGGCTGTTTTTCTGCAAAGGGACCAGGACGACTGATCCGTGTTAAGGAAAGAATGAATGGGGCCATGTATCGTGAAATTTTGAGTGAAAACCTTCTTCCATCAGCAAGGGCATTGAAGATGAAACGTGGCTGGGTCTTTCAGCATGACAATGATCCCAAACACACCGCCCGGGCAATGAAGGAGTGGCTTCGTAAGAAGCATTTCAAGGTCCTGGAGTGGCCTAGCTAGTCTCCAGATCTCAACCACATAGAAAATCTTTGGAGGGAATTGAAAGTCCATGTGTTCCCAGCAACAGCCCCAAAACATCACTGCTCTAGAGGAGATCTGGATGGAGGAATGGGCCGAAATACCAGCAACAGTGTGTGAAGACTTACAGAAAACGTTTGACCTCTGTCATTGCCAACAAAGGGTATATAACAAAGTATTGAGATAAACTTCTGTTATTGACCAAATACTTATTTTCCACCATAATTTGCAAATAAATTCATTAAAAATCCTACAATGTGATTTTCTGGATTTTTTTCCCCTCCTTTTGTCTGTAGTAGTTGAAGTGTACCTATGATGAAAATTACAGGCCTCTCTCATCTTTTTAAGTGGGAGAACTTGCACAATTGGTGGCTGACTAAATACTTTTTTGCCCCACTGTATCTGTGGAAATTGTTCAGTTTACGTCTCAGTTGTTGAATCTTGTTATTTTCATACAAATATTTCCATGTTAATTAAGTTAAAATAAAATTAAAATAAATGCAGTTGACAGTGAGAGGACATTTCTTTTTTCTTTCTTTTTTGCTGAGTTTGTGTGTGTGTGTGTGTGTGTATATATATATATATATATATACACTCATAATATACTCATAATCAGTATGAGACCATTGTATCCTGCATAAGGTTATGTAGCAGTGTCATCTTACACTAAAGCTCTGTCTGATCTACATTGTACAGTAGTTGTATCAGCCCAGTGGGATATACGTTCCAAACCAGTTCATCTGGTCCAGTTGCCATGGACCTTTTTATTCCACTGTCAGTATAAGTCAGTACATGACACCTTTATTTCAAGAACATATATCAAAGTGGTCTTTTTTCACTGGCGGTTGGGCAGGGTGTTGGGTGTTGGGTTGTTTTGCCCCCTGTTTTTTGGTCTTCTTTATACGCCTCAGCTTGTTTATTTTCTGACGACTTACTATTCAATTAAATGGAATGTAGTTATTGATGTAGTCTGCTGCAGGAAATATTGGTTTTCTAAAATGTAAACAGAGAAATGTCAAAGGTGGGGAAGCAAATAATCTTCATCTTTATCTCTACTCTTCTCCTCCATCCTATTTCCTCCATGACCACAAGCCTTGTAGAGAGGAATGGTGTAAAAATGTGAGCCGTATGCATGCAGTGAGAGGAGGTCTTGCCAGGCCAGCTCAGATTAGACCACTGTGATCGTCGCTATGTGAAACCCTAAACCCCATTATGTGACTAACAGGATAAAGCTTTGCTACTGCTGGGCGGACAATGAGCTACAAAGGGCTCTCAATACAGCCATGCTTACTACTCACTGTTTAACCACAGAGGCCTGGGAATAACTCTATTAGTCTCTGTATGCATACTATGGAGGATAAAGTGCTCCTATCGATTGAAATGCCCTTTGCCATTTCCTCTTGGTTGAAATATAATAGGCTATTATAAGCTCATGTACCTGCAGGGTAAGAGTACTGATTCACATCATCTGATGCATTACAGGTTGAAGGTTCATGTCAGTTTGTTGAGTGCTGAGCATCCCTGTAATTTGAATGTTGAATCCAAATTAACTTCATTCTGAAGACCTGAATTCCTTTCAATTGTGATACAATTCTTTATATGTTATGAGCTACAAAATAGGAAATTGACCGATTTGAGTAAATGAACATACTCCAAACAGACAATACTAGTTTATCTTCTCTCCTATAAAGTCCTGAAACACTCTGAAATGTATGATGTTGCATTTCGAGACATAATAACCTCACTGATCGATAAGACATGGATAACTTCGCACTGTCCAGACCTGTGATACCATAGCAACAACCATCTTCAAGCCATCTGCTCTCTCTAATCTGATCTCTGAGACACCAACCTTTACTGGCTTGATTAGGACAATATATGAGGTTAGATGTTTTGTTCTTAAACCTACTGCATCATCAGAGGTTTGTTGTCAACGAGGGATATTTGAGTGATGTTGCACAGTAAAGTATGACCGGCTTCACGACGAGTCTACAAAACATTATGTACACATTGACAACATATGATACTTGCAGTATGTAGATTTAAACATACTGGGCTCAGCAGATGAAGGGACATTTTCAGTAGGAACTGATTTAATGGTGGTGAGAAGAATGAGGATGATTATGAGAAATCACAAAAGCTGCGCTTAGACAGGCAGCGCAATTCTGATATTTATTTTCCACTAATTGGTCTTTTGACCAATCAGATCAGCTCTGAAAAAGAGCGGATGTGAAACATCTGATGTGATTGGTCAAAAGACTTAATAGTGGGAATAATATCAGAATTGGGCTGCCTAATGAGTTCGCTAAGAAAATCACAAAGGGGTGTGGGCTGCGGGGTGACTGTCTATACCTTTAAAAACAAAACTGGAATGGGTAGACATGTTTTGTGTCTGTTTCTCTCTGACTCTTTGCATGTATATATCTCTGGACATTCCCAGTTGGACCAGACCCCTAATTATATATATATTTTCATGTCCTTTCTATCTCCCCAGCAACTTTAATGGCCAGATTAGGAAAAAATATGATATGAGATGCTGATACAGCTGTAGTATATTTTTAATGAGCCCCTGGGGGACAGTTGATTGATGTTGTCCAGTATAATTTTCAAGCATGACCACCTTCACTCCCTTACCAGACTGTGTAAAACATTATTAGTTGGTGTTCAAGATGTGTAAAACATTTTTTAAGAGGGAGTACATTGTACGGTGAGTTTAATAAAGGTTGTACTGTGGGTGGGGAGCATGGGACAGTAAGCTTGGTTTTACATCAGGATGAGTGACCAGATGATATGTTAATTTTTCTAATACGTCTGTCTATTAAGTATTATTGCGCAATATTCTTGTATTTGAACTGCTATTCTAAAGACCGTATACGTTTGATATATCTAAAGCAATTCTATAGATACTCATTCATTCACTTGATAAAAGATGAAAAATGTAACTTAACTCATTAAATCAAATCAAATGTATTTATAAAGCCCTTCGTACATCAGCTGATATCTCAAAGTGCTGTACAGAAACCCAGCCTAAAACCCCAAACAGCAAGCAATGCAGGTGTAGAAGCACGTAAAAAAGCACCATTACATAGAAGAAAACGGTCCTCTTCCTCAGATGATGAGGATCAGATTTAATGATGGTGAGAACCAGGGGGATTCGGATAGGAACAGTCACTGAGCTACTTACTAATGAGCTAGTTAAGAAGATACAAAACAACTGTGTGTTGGTAGGATCTATGCCTCTTCCCTCAGATGGCTAAAAAAAACATGCCTCATTCTCCTCCCAGATCCTTGTTTTGCATGTTGATATCTCCCTCATAATAGACCAGGCCATTCCCACTTGGACCGATCCCCAATTAGATCCCTTTATATGAACAGAAGACCACCTAATGAATAGCACGCTGCTACTAGCCTGTTGTTCTCCCTTAAGAGAGGTGCGTAATTGTGTGTGTTAGGGGGGCTGATGCCTGTTAATTGGCTGGTCTGTCCTACTGTGAGCCGCACTGCATTCCATTCCAACAGCTTTGGTAATGGAGCCATAGTGAGGACCGTTGGGGCAGAGGGTGGCTGAATGTGTTTTTCTTTTTAAACATTCGTTATTGTACCCAAGGTTGAGAACTTCTTTGAGGCTGGTGGAGTTGAGATGATGAGATGATTTGAGTTGGTGAATGGTCTTCATTGAACAGACCTTCAACTTGCTTGTAGCTACTATGACTGTGTTTTTAGTAAAGCTGCAGTACAATATGCTTCCCCTTCTCATCATCAAAAATCCACTTTTTTAGGAGAGAAAAAAAACACCAAAGAGGAACAACATGATGACTTTATTCAAATGAGTTTATACCCTGCTAAGAAGTTTCCTTTCGTTTGAAAGTTTGTTTCTTAAACCCTTTTGTTGTTGTTGTAATTAATTCTTTACAGTGATGTTTTTTCATCGTATTTTAAATAACTTGTAGAAAATACACTTTATGGCACTGTCATGAAGCATTATGACTATCCTGTGCCACTTTACTTTGACCAAGAAAATAGACTTTATGACACCTTCAATAATCATTATGACCATCATAATGCCAGATAGGCCTATCGCGTACAGTACATGTCCTTATGTCAGTCATCAATCAAAAAGAGGGTGTCTTGTCCTGCTCCTGGAGGATCACAACCTCTAACTCAACGTGAGCAAGACAAAGGAGATGATCGTGGACTGCAGGAAAAGGAGGGCCGAGCACACCCCCATTCTCATTGATGGGGCTGTAGTGGATCCAGTTGAGAGCTTCAAGTTCCTTGGTGTCCACATCACCAACAAACTATCATGGTCCAAACACACCAAGACAGTCATGAAGAGGGCACGACAACGCCTATTCCCCCCTCAGGAGACTGAAAAGATTTGGCATTGGTCCTCAGATTCTCAAAAAGTTATACAGCTGCACCATCAAGAGCATCCTGACTGGTTGCATCACCGCCTGGTATGGCAACTTCTCAGCCTCCTACCGCAATGCACTACAGAGGGTAGTGCGTACAGCCCAGTACATCACTAGGGCCAAGCTTCCTGCCATCCAGCCAATCTAGTCATAGACTGTTCTCTCTGCTACCGCACGGAAAGCGGTACCTGAGCACCAAGTCTAGGTCCAAAAGTCTTCTTTACAGCTTCTACCCACAAGCCATAAGACTCCTGAACAATAATCAAATGGCAACCCAGACTATTTGCATTGACCCCCCCTCCACACACACACACATTTTTACACTGCTTCTACTCTCTGTTTACTATCTATGCACAGTCACTTTACCTACATGTACATTTTACCTTAATTACCTCGACTAAGCTGTGACAAATAAATGTGTGACACATGTGACAAATAAAATTTGATTTGATATGTCATGACAGTGTTATGACTATATTATAATAGGTTTTGTCAGCTGTTATGACATGACATCGTTATGCCCGTGTCATAACATGTTATGATGCTGGGTGTCAACTTAAGTGTTAATATATATATATATATATATATATATATATATATATACACAGTGGGGAGAACAAGTATTTGATACACTGCCAATTTTGCTGGTTTTCCTACTTACAAAGCATGTAGAGGTCTGTCATTTTTTATCGTAGGTACACTTCAACTGTGAGAGACGGAATCTAAAACAAAAATCCAGAAAATCATATTGTATGATTGCTAAGTAAATAATTTGCATTTTATTGCATGACATATGTATTTGATACATCAGAAAAGCAGAACTTAATATTTGCTACAGTAACCTTTGTTTGCAATTACAGAGATCATATGTTTCCTGTAGTTCTTGACCAGGTTTGCACACACTGCAGCAGGGATTTTAGCCCACTCCTCCATACAGACCGTCTCCAGATCCTTCAGGTTTCGGGCTGTCGCTGGGCAATACGGACTTTCAGCTCCCTCCAAAGATGTTCTATTGGGTTCAGGTCTGGAGACTTGCTAGGCCACTCCAGGACCTTGAGATGCTTCTTACGGAGCCACTCCTTAGTTGCCCTGGCTCTGTGTTTCGGGTCGTTGTCATGTTGGAAGACCCAGCCACGACCCATCTTCAATGCTCTTACTGAGGGAAGGAGGTTGTTGGCCTCCCCTCAATACGGTGCAGTCGTCCTGTCCCCTTTGCAGAAAGGCATTCACAAAGAATGATGTTTCCACCTCCATGCTTCACGGTTGGGATGGTGTTCTTGGGGTTGTACTCGTCCTTTTTCTTCCTCCAAACATGGCGAGTGGAGTTTAGACCAAAAAGCTCTATTTCTGTCTCATCAGACCACATGACCTTCTCCCATTCCTCCTCTGGATCATCCAGATGGTCATTGGCAAACTTCAGACGGGCCTGGACATGCGCTGGCTTGAGCAGGGGGACCTTGCGTGCACTGCAGGATTTTAATCCATGATGGCGTAGTGTGTTACTAATGGTTTTCTTTGAGACTGTGGTCCCAGCTCTCTTCAGGTCATTGACCAGGTCCTGCTGTGTAGTTCTGGGCTGATCCTTCACCTTCCTCGTGATCATTGATGCCCCACGAGATGAGATCTTGCATGGAGCACCAGACCGAGGGTGATTGACTGTCATCTTGAACTTCATCCATTTTCTAATAATTGCGCCAACAGTTGTTGCCTTCTCACCAAGCTGCTTGCCTATTGTCCTGTAGCCCATCCCAGCCTTGTGCAGGACTACAATTTTATCCCTGATGTCCCTACACAGCTCTCTGGTCTTGGCCATTGTGGAGAGGTTGGAGTCTGTTTGATTGAGTGTGTGGACAGGTGTGTTTTATACAGTAAAACGAGTTCAAACAGGTGCAAATCATACAGGTAATGAGTGGAGAACAGGAGGGATTCTTAAAGAAAAACGAACAGGTCTGTGAGAGCCGGAATTCTTACTAGTTGGTAGGTGATCAAATACTTATGTCATGCAATAAAATGCTAATTAATTACTTAAATATCATACAATGTGATTTTCTGGGTTTTTGTTTTAGATTCTGTCTCTCACAGTTGAAGTGTACCTATGATAACAATTACAGACCTCTACATGCTTTGTAAATAGGAAAACCTGCAAAATTGGCAGTGTATCAAATACTTGTTCTCCCCACTGTATATATATATATACAGTGCATTCGGAAAGTATTCAGGCATCTTAACTTTTTCCACATTTTGTTACGTTACAGCATTATTCTAAAATGTATTCAATTGTTTTTTTTCTTCATCAATCTACACATATTACCCCATAATTACAAAGCAAAAACTGTTTTTTAGAAATTTTTGCAAATGTATTGAAAAAAATAACTGAGATGTTACAGTATTCAGACCCTGTACTCATACTTTGTTGAAGTAACTTTGGCAGCGATTACAGTCTAGAGTCTTCTTGGGTATGACGCTACAAGCTTTGCACACTTGTATTTGGGGAGTTTCTCCCATTCTTCTCTGCAGATTCACTTCTGCGTTGTCTTGGCTGTGTGCTTAGAGTCGTTGTCCTGTTGGAAGGTGAACCTTGAACCCAGTCTGAGGTCCTGAGCGCTCTGGAGCAGGTTTTCATCATGGATTTCTCTGTACTTTTGTTCGTTCATCTTTCCCTCGATCCTGACTAGTCTCCCAGTCCCTGCCGCTGAAATCTGACATCTGCACAGCATGATGCTACCACCACCATGCCTCCCCGTAGGAATGGTTTCGGGTTTCCTTTAGATGTGATGTTTGGCATTCAGGCCAAATAGTTCAATCTTGATTTAATCAGACCAGAGAATCTTGTTTCTCATGGTCTGGGAGTCCTTTAGGTGACTTTTGGGTTGTCATGTGCCTTTTACTGAGTAGTGGCTTCAGTCTGGCCACTCTACCATAAAGCCCTGATTGGTGGAGTGCTGCAGAGATGGTTGTTCTTCTGGAAGGTTCTCCCATTTCCACAGTGGAACTCTAGAGCTCTGTCAGAGTAGACATCGGGTTCTGCATGACCAAGGTCCTTCTCCCCTGATTGTTCAGTTTGGCCGGGTGGCCAGCTCTAGGAAGAATCTTGGTGGTTCCAAACTTCTTCCATTTAAGAATGATGGAGGCCACTGTGTTCTTGGGGACCTTCAATGCTGCATAAATGTGTTGGTACCCTTCCCCAGATTTGTACTTCGACACAATCCTTCCTCAGACCTTCGACCTCACGGCATGGTTTTTGCTCTGACATGCACTGTCAACTGTGGGACCTTATATAGACAGGCGTGTGCCTTTCCAAACCATGTCCAATCAATTGAATTTACCACAGGTGTATTCCAATAAAGTATTAGAAACATCTCAAGGATGATCAATGGAAACAGGATGCACCTGAGGTCAATTTCGAGTCACATAGCAAAGGGTCTGAATACTATGTAAATAATGTATTTCTATTTTTATTTTTAATACATTTGCATACATTTTTTATTCAATCAATTTTAGAATATGGCTGTAACATAAAAAGTGGAAAAAGTCAAAGGGTCTGAATACTTTCTGAATGAGCTGTATATACACTACCATTCAAAAGTTTGGGGCCACTTGAAAATGCCCTTGTTTTTTAAAGAAAAGCCCTTTTTTTGTCCATTAAAATAACATCAAACTGATCAGAAATAGAGTGTAGAGTCCTCAACTGTCAGCTTCATTAAATAGTACCCGCAATACACCAGTCTCAACGTCAACAGTGAAGTGGCAAATCCGGGATGCTGGCCTTCTAGGCAGAGTTGCAATGAAAAAAACATATCTCAGACGGGCCAATAAAAATAAAAGATTAAGATGAGCAAAAGAACACAGACACTGGACAGAGGAACTCTGCCTAGAAGGCCAGCATCACAGAGATACCTCTTCACTGTTGACATTGAGACTGGTGTTTTGCGGGTTCTATTTAATGAAGCTGACAGTTGAGGACTTGTGAGGTGTATGTTTCTCAAACGAGACACTCTAATGTACTTGTCCTCTTGCTCAGTTGTGCACCGGGGCCTCCCACTCCTCTTTCTATTCTGGTTAGAGCCAGTTTGCGCTGTTCTGTGAAGGGAGTTGTACACGGCATTGTACAAGATCTTCAGTTTCTTGTAGAATAGAATAGCCTTCATTTCTCAGAACAAGAATAGACTGATGAGTTTCAGAAGAAAGTTATTTGTTTCTGGCCATTTTGAGCCTATAATCAAACCCACAAATGCTGATGCTCCAGATACTTAACTAGTCTAAAGAAGGTCAGTTTTTATTGCTTCTTCAATCAGAACAACAGTTTTCAGCTGTCCTAACATAATTGCAAAAGGGTTTTCTAATGATCAATTCACCTTTTAAAATGATAAACTTAGCTAACACAACGTGCCATTGGAACACAGCAGTGATGGTTGCTGATAATAGGCCTCTGTACGCCTTTGTAGATGTTCCATAAATAATCTGCCATTTCCAGCTACCAACAATGTCTACACTGTATTTCGGATCAATTTGATGTTATTTTAATGGACAAAAAGTGGGCCTTTCTTTCAAAAACAAGGACATTTCTCTCTCTCTCTTCTCTCTCTCTCTCTCTCTCTCTATATATATATATATATAGATATATAGATATTTATATATAGTTTTTTTTACAGATGCTCACAATTTCATTTGGAAAGTGGTTAGTGGAGTACCAGTAACATTGTCATTGCCAGTAATCATCAGCACCTCCACAACTGACAGCAATAACCACTATAACAGCATTAAAGTGTATGTATGGTGGAGTAGGTTGACAATATAATGATGATGACCTGCATATCAAGACAATATTTGGCTTCTGGAGCCTCTTCATAGCAGGTTCCCTCAAGTGATGATTTGCGGTTTAGAAGGGGCCACCCCTTTTGACTGGCCCCCATCCTGCCATTGGCTCGTTTACATGCCCCCAGTCTCCGCTGGCCAGTTCTATTGTTGTATCGGTGTCCATTCATTGACCGGGATGTCAGCGGGGACAACAATACCTTACGCATAACTAATAGCCACAGAACCCAGCGAGGGCCGTTCTACAATAGCAAACAGAACATTCTCAAAGCAGCCTCGTCCAGAAGCCAGCCGTTCGCTGGACAGTGGAACTGAAACTGCGGAAATGTTTTTTTGAGATTTTTGTTGGTATTTTTATTTAATACATTTTAAGGGGTGAAGCTCGCTATTAAAGCGTCTCTATAACAGTTAGACTTCGAACTAAAAGGGATTCATACTAAACCATGAACCAGACGAGGAATTTTCAGCTTTTTCTATTGGTGGTCATATCTTCAGGTAATGCTTTTCATATTTAAGCGGATGAATGTTCGAGCTTTGAATAGGTAATGATAGTATAAGTCGAGTTAATGTCCTCCATGTGGAACCCACTGATTGTTTTGCAACTTGCATGTGATTTTGAAATGATTTTAGCATGCAGCCTCAGTATCTAATGTATTTGAGGTGAACGTGAAGCCATGCGTCTTTAGTGTGCACCTGGCTCTGTAGCCTATTGCACTGCGTAAAAGCAATTATTTCCTTTCATGTCGACTGCATCTCGTCTGTATATGTCTTCCATAAAGTCATTGGTGTCGATTAGGGGACATGTGTAGTTTGCAGCCTCTGGGATACCATGGGTGTAATTAGAGAAATCAATGGGGGCTGTTAAGGCGCGCGTAAAGATGAATGGCCAAGTTGGAACCGTTAGGATATTTACAACTGTCTTTGGAGGGAGGCTTTTGACCTTCAAGATACATGTCTATAGTGTTAATTTGACATTATGCGTGGATAGTAGAATGGAGAGCCTTCAAAAAATAGAAAACATTTTTGTTATTGATTCGGGAAAGGTGAAATACAAGAGCAGTAGATACTTTTTTTAAACGTTTTTCATTCCAATTTGTTTAATTAATTATGTGTTATCAGCACAAAAGTTGACATATGCTTGATCACAGATTTCAATGGTGTGCTACCATGATGCACCATTCAGTCGATGCGTAAAGATACTATGCTCTCTCCTTTTACGCACAAGTTTAATTCTCTGTAAGGCAATTCGGGGACAGGAACTCACGGTGCTTTATCATGTCAGGCTTCATGTTATTGACTTTAGTCAGCTCCCACATTATTTTCTCTGATTACACCACTTAAGACAAATTAATGGCAAAGGCTATCCACGAAACAAACTTTACATAATAGTCACAACGATAATCCAATTCAACCTTTCAATTCTAACATTGAACATGTTAGTAAATTTGACTCATCCCCTGAACCCGACTATTGCCTCTCATGCATTTATTCCTTAATCAGGTATTGGCTGTTTAAGTCTCCATCTGATTCAAAACACGGTATCATCTTTTAACCAATTTGGTGCAGTTTGCAGTTTCCATTAGAACCACGTTTACACTACACATAAAAAAGTGTTGAACTCAGGCAAAGAACATATCTGGAGATCCAATAACTGTAGGGTAGGAAATGGCGATGTTTTGGCTACCACTTGTGTATTGAAATCTCATCGGGGATATTTGGTCAGATCAGACTCATCTACCCGTCATGGTCAGACACAGGGCAGCCAGTTGGACTTGGGGTTAAACAATGATTGACCTCCTCACACCTTCATTTACATAAAGCAGACAGACCCTCTCTGTCTGCCCCCCCCCCATCCCCCACACACCTCATCTAGGGGCATGATGGTGTGTGTGGGATTGGGTGTTCAGTAATCCCCCTGCAGCTGCCTTATTAGATATCCCCTAAAACCTATGCACACACACACAAACACTCTCCCCCAGCCTGCACAGACAGTGTTCTCCTACTCTCAACCAGACACCCCTCTGACTGGGGGTGTTAATCCCAAAGATCTACATTGAGGTGGAATCAGGGCCAAGGCTCTACCCTGCCATGAGGCCCAAAAAGCTTGGTCCTAGTTCCTTCAGACTTATTTGCTCTCTGTGCCATAGCCTCATAGTCTTTCCTGTTGGCCTCCCCACTTCTTCACCTCTTATGTGTCTGGACCCACCCTGGGTTCATATATAACAAATAAGACTGACGTTGGCTCATAGAAACAGTGCTGCTGGCTGTTATTGCTGTGTGTTTGAGGGATAAGAACATTTCCCCATAGTTTACCTCGTTTACAAACTGAGTTAATTACATGCATTGACCATATAAAATGCAGGTATTCAATAACCTTTTTTTGACAGCAGTTATGAATGACGTATAGTTTGTAGGTTGAACGTTTCAAGGTGCATTACATTTTATAGAACTTTAAGCAAGACCTAAAGGCCTTCACAACACTGGCAATTTTTTTAATGCAATAGTGCAAAGCAATGTTGTCAGCAATGGTTGCTGCAACTTTTTCCATTGCAAATAAGAATTGTTTTATTATCTGGGGAAATGCAATCGGCAGGGCCAATTAGTCAATAAGATTGTTATTGCCTGTGTATCATGGGCATGGTGAAAGAACAATTTACACCACGGGTCACATACATTGAGAGCAAAATTCTCCCAAGGCCCTCTGAGGTGAAATGTACAGAAACTGAAAATAACATTGTGTTCATTATACAATGAAACCTTTCATAAGTGAAAGAGAAAGACACACTGAGGTTTATTGACCTCAAGAAAGAAAGTTATCAAGAAAGCCTGTAAAAGTGAATTCTGAGGACAGTATTGGAAAAACATGTCCATCTCTATCTACCAGTTTAAATGACAAAATACCGATGCCACTTTTACTGAATAGAAACATGGAACAACCTTTGTTCTGGAATTGTTTTCAATTAAAGATAAACTAGACTTCCTGTTCTTGAAAGTGAAATCCATTCAATCAAATGCTGGTGGTCAATGAGACCTGATGTTGACTTCTTGACAGAAGCCACTTTCACAAGCAGCAGTTCAAGATGACAGAGGCAATTTCTGTGCAACATTTTGGTCATCCCGATTCGGGTTGCGATTGCTTTGACAAAATGCTCTCCACTGCATCTCTCTAATATGTTTCTGAGGAACTCAGGCCGAGGCAAAGGGAAAGTGAAGTTGGATCATTTCGGATCTTTCTTATTTTGATTGTGCTGTTTTTACATGGCCACAGTGTGCTGAAAAGATTATATGCCTAACCCATTTACAGCAGACACAAAATACATGAAAAATACGCTTGGAGCATGTCGTTAGAACAAGGGTTAAAATACTGATGAATTAATCATCACAGTGTGTTGTCATTAGAATGTATTGTCATTAAATAGGCTATTAAGGGTTGTAGAATGATGAATAACAGACAAGCTAAATATGTTATCTCAAAACGTTGCATAATGGATGCTTGGTCTGTTGCCAACATTGCCCAAATTCCTACAATGCCACCCCTTGTAATTATTGGTCATTAAATGCCCCCTACCCTTGCTGAACACACCCATAGGTGCGTAAGGAATAGCTTGTATGCGGAAGTGAATTGATTAGCGCAATGGGAAAAGGATCTTGTGTTCACACACACGCTAATGCCAAATTGGCTGGCAATTAATGAAGAGGTGGCTGTTTAAACAATAGGAGAGGAGCTATGCTGGGAGCAGATCTGCTGGTGCACCATCGCCAGCCATAAAGAAGAGCGTGCCACGAAGCTAGTCAAGGGGAGGGGGGGGAGGGGGGTAGAGAGGGGAGTTTAACTCCTATTAGTGGGACAATAGGCCCAGCCCTGCAACGTCAGTCCCCAAATCCACACAGCCCTCTGACCCAGCACCCCCAATCCTCAATCCCAGCTGGGCCCAGGAATCAGTCCCCAATACTTATACAGACCTATCTTCCCCCCTCCCCTCCATCTATTATGCCTGCCTGCCTGCCTGCCTGCATGGGCCTAATTCAGTAGACATCATCTGTGCCTATCACTCTGCAATGATGAAGAGTGAAGAGGCTAGTGAAGGAAAAGATGAAAGGAGAGAGGGAGAGCTGCTGGCTATAGCAATATCCACTAGTAATAAGGCATGTTTATGCCTATACCAGAGGGTCTTCCTGTGGTACGACTTGAGCTGATAATACAACTAAGCCTTTAGCATTCTATGCTTATTATAGCATGGTCATTGATCTTATCCATTTCACCTAATGGAGCTTATCAACACTAAAAATGTGAGAAAGCACTGTGAATACAGTGAAGCACACATAAAAGATGTTAATTTTCACTATGGCATCCGTCTATTTCCAAAAATCCGGCCCCTCCCCTTCATGCAGGGGTTCCCAGGGTTAGGGAGAGGGGATAGTATGGTACGAGTCAATTAAGGATTCTGCGACACACTTGCAACTGGGCTTGACTCACTAGCAGGCCCCCCCCCCACACACACACACACACAAAAACATACAAACCGACACAGGGAAAAATATAGAGAGGACGCAACCAATGAAGGGATTTACTTGTGTTTGCCTTCTCTGCCTCGACCCTGAACCCCCTTTTCATCGTCCTGGGGGGCTTAGCCACCTTCACGCCACAGTCACAATGGAAACTGTGAAGTTCACTGCCAAGTCTGAGGCGACAATAAACAATGAAGGGACTGGGGTAGGGGGCTGCTTTGGTGACCGAATGCAAGCTGTCCTCCGCCCGGCCCCCTCAGTCCCCTCACCCAACTCTCTCATGACCTTTTAGGGGCTGGGGTCACAATCTGGGGCTGAGGGGTAGTGATTTGGGATTTTGTGGGGGTGGAGTGTGAGGGAAAGCTAGGGGGATGGGCCGGGGGTCCCTGTCCTCAGTGTTCTGGATAGCCCCCCTTCTGCTTATTATGAGCACCCAGATGGGTGGTGAATTTATCCCTAAACTTAACACTTTATCACACTCCGTGGCGCAGGGGCGAATGCAGGGCTGCAGTGGTAAAGATGGACTTTGCATTCTGACTGTGTGGAATACAGCTGGGAACTCATAAGGCACAGCTGAGCTTGGCTGCTTCTATATGGCATACATTGATGATAAAAATATCATAATTCGCTTTATGCCTCTAATTTCAAGCACAAATGAAAAAAATCTACTACTAAAAACTAATGATTAAAGTTTCCTTCTTGAGCAACCCTAAAATAATGCTGTTTCCAGCACTCTCACCCCTCAAAGCAACACAATTTGACATCAGTCTTAACTGCTTCCCTCATAGTTCCTTCTTACATTGCACTCTCCCTCTCTCCCCAGCATGGAAGTCCCCAGATATCTCTAATCCAATATGTCCCCACAGAAGGTCTGACATGCAGCTAATCTTTAGTTACCGTGACCGACATCTCACTCTCTGTACATCCCCAGCATTGCATCCCCAGGTATTCCATTATCCACTGCTTCCCCTTTCATCAGATGTTAAGCTTGACTGGGTGTCTCTGGGTAGTGCAAGTAGTCGTTCTGAACTTCAAAGACCTGGGGCCCAAGCTTCTCAGCTGTGTCAGGCAGTGTGACTTGGGGACTGTTCTAAGACTCCAGGCCAGAGTGACTTGGGGCCTGTTCTAAGACTCCATGCCAGAGTGACTTGGGGCCTGTTCTAAGACTCCATGCCAGAGTGACTTGGGGCCTGTTCTAAGACTCCAGACCAGAGTGACTTAAGCTTTGACCTGGTCCTGGGTTATAGTATTAAAATCCAGAATTGATCTATTTTGCAAAGCAGATATGAAGGAGATTGTAAAATAAGTTATGTTTTCGAAGGGTTTGAGATTGCTTGTACTGCGGCTGCTTGTTTGGCATGCGTCCATGTGTGCATTGATTGTGAAAATGATGGACTTTTACCCAGAATGGCCCATGCAGTCACATAATATAAAGTTGTTGGAAGGTGCAGGTGATTGAGAATAATTGTATGTCAGTGATTGAAAGATGTATAACCAGAATCTAAATGTAATGATCAGGTATCTACTGGAGCGAGAAGATATCTTCATTTAGATTAAGATGCTTTAAGGATCAGTCCTGTGGATGCACAGCTATGCTGTGAATAGACTGTAGTTTCTGGTTAGTTGTTATTTGTTACAGAGGGAGTCAATAGAGGTGGATTAATGGGAAAATGGGGAGGGATTAAATGGAGTAAAGGGAGGCTAATTGGACAAACAAAAAAACAACTGGAGGCAGTGGAGATTACACAGCATGTGTTGGAGCAGAGCCAGGAGTTGGAGTTTAGACTGGGTCTCCCAGAATGGGCTGATGTGGGAGAGGGGGCTATGGGAGAGGACTATGGCGAGGATGGGAAGACTATGGATGGATGGGGGGAAGGAGTTGGGAAAGAAAGAGCAGCTGTCTGGCGTGTTTTGATGGGATGTTTGACGGTTGCAGAGGTTTGCTGTGGTCGGCCGTGTTGATGTTTGTTGTGTCTGGGTAGTGTGTATTGTTGTTCTTCGGAAGGGTCACAGGGTCAGGGGACGTCACACGCTACAATTCCACAGCTCGCCACGTAAACATAAGAGACCGAAAATGAACTGAAACTTTTCTTCGTCTCAGCATCTTTCCTTTTTTTATCTTGAACAGCTGGGAAAGGTGGATTGGTCTTTAGAATGGGTCAGGGGAAAGGGAGAGGGTTAAAAATCAAGGAGAACAGAAGGGGTATCTCCAAATGGTGCGTATAATTGGGGGACAAGCGTGTCGACGGAATCGGTGACGGGGTTCGATGTAGTGTGAGAGATGGGGGTGGCATGGGAAAGTCACCTCCAAGTTCAAGTTAAAAAGGGGAGAGGGGGACAGGGGGGTGCAGTAGAGTGGAGAGGGGGGCAGATGTTCTCATCTGAGTGGGCGATGACTAAAGGGGACAGAGGGGGAGAGGGGTGTGTGGGGGCTATCACTAGTCATCCAACCAGACTCCATTGAAGTCATCCAAACTTGACCCCTAACCCCTCTCTCTCCCCCCTTCTTCCCACTCCTTGCATTGTTCAGGCCCTCTCTTGCATCAATGGCTCCATGGCATTCGGCACTATTGTAAGGCAGTTTTGGGAATTAATTGTGTTTGCGTGTGGGGGAAGGAGGGGGGCACCGTGAAAGGCAGAATAGGATGGGGGGTGGAGGTAACTAACAGAGCTATCAATCAGGCTGGAGGAAAGTCAAGTGCAAGTTCACCCTTCTGAAAACTACCCAAACAGACTCCTCTGAAGACATTATCTTTGCTCCCCTCCCTCTGCGCTGTTGTTTCTCACTTTTTCAGTCCAATACCCCTTCTCTCTCTCTCTCTCTCTCTCTCTCTCTCACACACACACACACACACACACACACACACACACACACACACACACACACACACACACACACACACACACACACACACACACACACACACACACACACACACGCACGCACGCTTGGAGAATGAAGCTGTCACCAGTGCACACAGTGTGTGGTGTTCACCACTGAGAGAGGCAGTCTGACTTTTCACAGGGTCTCATTGTGGGGTAGAGTTAGGGCTTCAGGCTGTCTGCTCTTACTCAATGAAACTGGCCATTTATCAGTGTGTGATTCCCAGCCGAGCGCTACAAACCCAGCCAAGGAGTAATCCAGCGTCCTCTTTTTCCCCTCTTAATCTCTCATTAACAACCCTGTTATTCAGCGGTAATTAAGGTGTTATTAACAACACAAGGGCCTGGATTATGTCCAACATCTAGTTGGGCTGAGATGCACTACTTGGTATACAAAGTTTGGGTATTTTTACGTTTTTTTAACTTAACCTTTACTTGATATTTCAATATAAAGGAGCTGTAGGGCAAGAGGAATAATGGAAAATACATTAAACAAGATACAAAATGCCAGTAGATAATGGGTCGTAATGGTAGATTCCTCAAGAACTCTATAACACACTGTTTATTTCTTATAAATCTATCCACCAAGAAAGGTGTTTCACAATATTTCCCCAGAACCAGATGGCCATATATTGTCGGTATTGGAAGCTCCTAAACTTGCTAACTATCTGGGAGCTATATTTTACAATGGTGATCTAACACTGTGATATGTGCTTAAGGCACTACACAAAACCGATAGTTAGGTTGTTAACAGAGAATGATTTATGAAAAAAGTCCACTTAAATCGATGATATCAGCACTTGGGTGGCTTCATCAGCCATCTTTCAGTGTCTTCCTCCCTCCTCCCCCCACCTTAACGTTGAGTGGGCATCGTAAAATGTGGTTTTCAATTCGTTCATGACTCTATAAACGGAGGAGCACCACCCCTGGCCCTTCTCTGCTTCTTGAGGTTAACATTGTAAAGCCTGCAGGCAGGGAGAGTTTCAACCTCTGGCCCTCTGAAGGCTCTGTACTGGAATCACTGATTGATTGGTGTAGTAGTGTAATAGTAGGTGATAGGTCATATTCCTATGTCGGTTCAGTTTCAAGAGTATTTTTTTTTTGTGTGTGTGTATGTGTGTATGCAATCATTATTATCATCCTCATTCTCATCTTCATCATTGTCATTTTTCAACAGCCCTCTTACTTTCATCATTGTCCTCTTCTTCATCATCAACACCACCACCATCATCATCAAGATGCTCCATTCTGTCCTGAGGATCTCCCTTGTCAACATCATCAGCACTCTTACCTCCATCATCATCATCCTTATCATCATCTAAATGGAGGAGAACTTCAGCAGTACCTGACCTCCCATGCTCCTCTTCTCTCTCCCAGTGTTGGGCAGAGCCTCTGAGCTGGCCTTCCTGAAGGAGCCCAATGATGTCATCGCCGTGCGCGACCGGCCCCTGATGCTGGACTGCCAGGTAGAAGGGGAGGGGCCTATCTCTGTGATGTGGCGGCGCAATGGAGTGTCCGTTCCCACCGGGCCGAAGGCTAGCGTGTTGGCCAACGGAACTCTCCTGATCAAGAGCTTCCAGAAGAGGAGAGAGAGCAACGAGACGGACGCTGGGGAGTATGCCTGTGCTGCCCAGAACCACGATGGCATGTTGATCAGCCGCAAGGCCAGGGTTCAGCTGGCATGTAAGTTACACACACCACAGACACGCACAGTCACATATACATATTGGAGTGCTCACACACACACACATTAGTAGTCATACATACAAGACAGATGATACACATACTGTATACTGTAAGAGTCATGTGTGACACATTACATGGCATGCAGAAGTTAT